>NC_025996.2:129489958-129562458 GCF_000442705.2 Elaeis guineensis
CATATACATATATATACATATACATATATGTATATATATATATATATATATGTATGTGTGTGTGTGTTTTTGTGTGTACATATCACTACAGTAAAAAGGGAGATTAGCGACTAATTTTTGCCGATGCTTTTAAAAGTGTCGGCAGGTTTTGCTGACATGCCGACGCTTTTAAAAAGCGTCGTGGGTCAATGACGCTTAAAAGCGTCGTAAAATTTCATTGCCGATGCTTTTAGCAAAAACGTCGTTAAATAAAGAAAATGACGATGCTTTTTTGCGTCATTATTTAACGATGCTAAAAAGCGTCGTTAGGTTCGATTAATACCCCATCCTCCCATGCCCTAATCTATCTACCGCCACCCCCTCCCACCCATTCCTCCATCTCCATCGATCCCCATCTCCGCCGAATCTCCGCAGCCGGCGCCGCACCCGCCGTCCATGCCGTACCGCCGTATCCCTTCACACTGCACCCACGCCGTTCACGCCGTATGCCGTCCGCCTTCCTCGAAGCTACCCCACCGGCCCTCCTCCCCTCCCCCCTCCCGGCGGCCGTCTTCGCAGGTGACAAATTTTCGAGTGAAAAATTTTCCTTCGAGATAACTGCAAGTGACAAATTTTCTGAGTGCTGCATTTGATGTTTTTATAATCTTTATAAGACTAAATAAGCAGCTAGTTCTTGCTGATATCTCCTTTTGATTTATCGGCTTACAACATTTTTGTTTTGATTGTCTGATTAGTTCGACCAGGAAGTTCTTTTGTTTTTTAACATGTAAAAATTTGCGCTTCACAAGCACAAATAGCTCTGTTCTAGCTTTTGTTTTAGACTTCAGAGGAAATAAGTTCTTTGAACAATGGATTACTTGAGCTCTCTTTAGGTCTGGTAGAGCAACCAACGGAGTATATAGGTAGTCATATTCATATAAGATTGTTAAAATGGACTGAGGAGATAAATACCTCAATATAAGCGAACCCTCTGATTTTCTTAGGAGATCAGCAGGAACTGGTCCAGTCAATTGGTTACCTCTCAAATTTCTGCAAAAAGCCAGATATAGTTGGATCCTCAATTTTCCTTTGCAACGATGAGAACCATGAGGTTCATGTGTAAACTTACAGCAGTTGGAGTGATGATATGTCCGCTAGAAAACCAGGTATCGTCCCTGTTAAGTTGTTGTAAGACAGATCCCTGGAATGAGAAGTTACGGAAACATCATTAGTGCATTGAAGTTTCTATACATGCCTGTGCCATTGCTAAGGTACTTCATTTAAGTAAATTGTTCTTGTTTCTTACCATATCTCAACACTTAAAGTAACTAACTGAAGAACAAAGATGTAACAGGTATTCTGAATTACAATTTCATTAAAATCAACTATCACTTAGATGACTGGCATCATGGCACATGATCCTGCATACTCATCCCAAATGATTCATTTCTTGTACATGGTCATGGAATTTTGAACAACTACCATAATGACTCATGCATGTCATTTTCATGTGTTTTTTACAGCCCTCTCAAGATATCTGAAAAATCAACCTAGGGGTTAGCTCCATCAAAATATGAATAGGTCATTAGTATTTGTGTCAATAAGGTTCTTAATATAAAGAAAAATAAAAAAAAGCAAATCCTTTATGTATTCATGTTATGATTGCGTGCAATCCGCTTGCATACAAGACATCTCTTTAGAAGATATGTCTACAACAAGCAAATAGAAATGTGAAGAGCTACACCACAGTTCACTGAACTCAAAAGTGCAATCATCACTCCTGGAATTGAAATTCTTCTAATAGGAGGGCACACCACGAAGGCACTTGACTTTTTTACCAATTATCACTTTAATAGGGATTTGCCGACAGAAACAATAGAGAACTAAATTTAAGGGCAAAATATATGTTTTTCTTGCACGTTGTATTTTTTACAAGGCTATCAACCTTGTATTTTTTTTTTCACAAGTATTCCACAAATATGTTTTATTTCCTATAAATACTCCTTTCAGCTCTGTCTTTTTTTTGAATTGGTATTATCATGAACTGAATTGAATTGGTATTATCATGCAATTATATGATTAATTTTCCGACTTACGCATTCATTAATGTACATGCTTTTGTACTTTTAAATACTAAATTATCATGTTTTGGTATGGCATACCCATGCTTAATCCACAAGGAAGTGCATTACAAAACAGAACCATATGATTCTTTTGAATCAGAACAAATGGGTAAAGAAGAAGAGGAGGAGGGAGAGGGAAGAAGCTGGGAGAATTGATTAAGGCAATAAGCTATCGTATCGACAGTGCTTAATAAAATCAAAAAAAAATGAGAAAAGAAAAACAATGAGGAACACTAACTATTTTTTATGCAGCTCACCTTTATCATATGATCCTTGATATTATTTTAATGCCATTTTAAAAATATTAGGAAATATTGCTGTGCCCCACATTCATGATAAATTTTCATGTATTAGTTTGTAGCTCATCTTCATTATATAATTCGTGACATTATTGTAGTGATATTTTTAAAAAATATTGAGAAATAATGTACATATTCTATTACATTGCATAGAACCATAGACCCATCTTTTGATTAATGTACATATTCTATTGTATCCGTATATTTATTTATTTTTGTACGGATAAAAGAATTATGTACATTGGTCAATTGATTGTCCAGTATGGACAGTTTGAAAAATGTGAGTAATTCTATAGGTCATTACAATAATTAAATGGTATGCTGAGGGTTCGAAAAAAATTTCGGATGGTATTTTTTTTTGTTCTCCCTATACAGGAGAACTAAAAAAAATACTGCCGAAATTTTTTGCGGCTCTTGTTGCATATCATTTGATTACTGTAATTGACCTATAGAATTAATGTATTTTCTGAATGGGATAGGACCTTCTTTACCTATTAATTGATGATAGCTGTTATTTTTTTAGATTTTATGAAATGACTGATATTTTTTACTCATTGCATTAATATAGATTGCATAATTTTTCTTATTTTTAGATAAGTTGCAAGTTCGGTCATTTTTATCCTACAATGGACAAAAGTTGGATAAATAAACCAAGGAATAGTAAAGAATATTTAGATGGAGTTCATGACTTCATTAAATTTGGTATGGAGAAAAGTAGTTTGAATGGAAAGATTTTATGTCCATGTCAAAAATGTGTAAATAGTTCTTCTTTAGATCCACAAATTGTTGAAGAACATTTGGTATGGAATGGTTTTTTAAGAGGTTATACCAACTGGATTTTTCATGGGGAATCTATATTGCCATCATCATGTAACCAACCCCTGACTCATTTTGGATCCACTAGCCTACAAGACAATTCTGCAAGAGATGATAATATAAGGGGTTTGATCACAGATGCTTTTGGACTTGGTGTTCAAAATTTAGGAGAATTCAGTAGTATACAAGAAACAGTTGGGATGTTTGATGGATGTACGCATACGGAACGTATGCATGTTGAGGAGCCTATACATACATCTAATGATGAGACAGCTCATTATCACACCTTAATGAAAGATGCAGATGAAAAATTATATCCGGATTGTACGAAATTTTTTAAGATTTCTTTTCTTGTACATTTATTTCATTTAAAATATTTGAATGGATGGTCTGGGAAGAGTTTTACCATGCTGCTCAAGTTATTAAAGGATGCATTTCCAGAAAGTACTCATTTACCACCATCGTATTATGAAGCCAAGAAAGTAGTAAAGAAATTGGATCTTGGATATGAAAAGATTTATAGTTGTCCGAAAGATTGTATGTTATATTGGGGTGAAAATGCTAATCAAGAGTCATGCAATGTATGTGGATCTTCAAGATGGATAACACAAAAAAAAGATCGAGATGATGTACTGAATGAATTGGATGCAACACGGAGTAAAAAGAAACCAGCCAAGGTATTGCGTTACTTTCCTCTTATACCTAAATTGAAAAGGATTTATGTATCATCAAAAATAGATTCATCAATGAGATGGCATGATGAAGGACGTACAAAGGATGGAATGTTGAGACATCCAGCAGATAGTCTTCAATGGAAAGCATTTGATGATAGGCATCCTGATTTTGCCTCTGATATTTGCAGTGTTAGGTTTGGCTTAGCTTCTGATGGCTTCAATCCATTTCGGACCCTGAGTTCTATCTACAGCACTTGGCCAGTCATTTTGATACCTTACAATTTGCCACCATGGATGTGCATGAAACAA
The DNA here is from genome assembly GCF_000442705.2 of Elaeis guineensis. Taxonomy (NCBI): domain Eukaryota; kingdom Viridiplantae; phylum Streptophyta; class Magnoliopsida; order Arecales; family Arecaceae; genus Elaeis; species Elaeis guineensis. The sequence goes on from NC_025996.2 coordinate 129,494,159, forward strand.
TCATCACTTATCTTGTCAATGGTTATTCCAGGAGATAAGGGTCCAGGCAATGATATTGATATTTTCCTACAGCCTTTAATAGAGGAATTGAAACAGTTGTGGGAGGGTGTTGATGCATTTGATGCTTCCAATGGCCAAACATTTAAACTACGGACAGCTTTGTTATGGACTATTAATGATTTTCCAACATATACCAATTTATCTGGCTGGAGTACAAAGGGATGGGTCGCATGTTCTTGTTGTGGAGATTTAACACATTCAATTTGGTTAAAACATGGAGGTAAATTTTATTACATGGGACATCGTCGATGGTTGGAAGCAAATCATCCATTTCGATTTCAGAAAGATTTGTTTGATGGTACTATAGAATTGGGATGTGCCCTTATTCCACCTTTTGGAACTGAAGTTCATAGACAAATAGATGGTATCAATTACAGCTATGGTAAGCACTCAAAGTCCTCTAAAAAAAGAGGAAGGGATGATGTTGAAAGCTCAATGCACGAAGGGTTACCAAATAAAGTCAGTATCAGTACTATAGATGTAGAGGTGTTTCAAGATCCAGACAATTATTTCAAGGATGAAAATGAGGAAGACACACAGATAGCATCTACACAATAGCCCAATAAATATTTATGGAAAAAATAAAGTATCTTTTTCGACTTACCTTATTGGAAACATAATCTTATTCGGCACAATCTTGATGTCATGCATATAGAGAAGAATGTTTGCGATAATTTACTTGAAACATTTTTAAACCTTGATGGAAAGAGCAAAGATAATATGAAGGCACGTCTCGATTTAAAAGAAATGGATATCCGACAGGAACTTCATCCTAAAATACTTGCTAATGATAGAATTTATATACCTCCTGCATGTTACACAATGTCTGCTCGAGAAAAAGATAATTTTTGGAAGTTTTGAAAAGTATCAAGGTACCTGATGGATATGCATCAAATATTTCATGATGTGTGCATCTAAAGGATCGAAAACTTTCAAATCTTAAAAGTCATGATGGTCACATATTGATGCAAGATATTTTTCCAATAACTTTAAGATCGTTATTGCCGAAACAAGTTGTTACAATTGTACTTCAATTATCGTCATTCTTTAAGGCATTATATTCAAAAGTTATTGATCCTCAAAAACTTGATCAGTTAGAATCTGATATTGCAATTACACTTTGCCAGATGAAAAAAATTTTTCCTCTTGGATTTTTCACTATTATGGTACATCTGCTCATTCACCTAGCTTCAGAAGTTAAAGTTGGTGGACCGGTACATTATAGATGGATGTATCCTATTGAGAGGTATTATTGTAAACATTAAATCTTTTGATAATTTTATTAGAAACAACAGCATACTGATATTTTAATAAATATTTAATTCTTGAAGGTATCTTGTACGTCTTAAAGATTATGTGCGAAATAGAGCCTATCCCGAAGGCTCGATTGCTGAAGCATATATTGCGGATGAATGTTTGACATTTTATTCAAGATATCTTTAAGGTGTAGAGACTATTTTTAGTTGACCTCAATGGCATAATGACTTTGTGGAGAATGCAGAACTGTATAAGTTCTTAACTGCTGAAAAATTCTTGGGAAGAGCTGAAAGTATTGTACTTGATCAAAAATTCTTAGCACAAGTACATCGTTATGTATTACCTCATAGTGACATAATATCTGACCATCGCAGGTTAGTATATTTAAGGCATGACATCAAAATTTAAATTTTATATTAGATATAATATTCTAAATGATATATTTATATTTTATGCAGTAAATTTTTAATTTATCAGAGACGAGCCAATCATAACATTCGTCCTAATGCAAGGATTGAACAGCGATGGTTGGTCGAGTTATTCCCTATGTGGCTTTCGAATCAGGTGTGATTTATATTTAATTATGGGATACATTAATTTTTGATACATATTTAATATCAGATAACTCAACAGCACTTCATCATATCATTTTTTTAGGTATCAAAGATGATGGAGACAAATAATTCAGATGAACTAATAGCTCTTGCTCGAGGATCTAACAAGATTGTGAATAGATATAACAGTTTCATAATTAATGGCTTTAAATTTCATACTAGAGAATGGGAAAAATTTAGAAAAATACAGAATAGCGGTGTTATGGTGGAAGCAGATGGAAAATCTTATTATGGTGCACTTAAAGATATCTATGAGTTGGATTATTATGGAAAATTTAAAGTAGTATTGTTTAGATGTGATTGGATAGACATAAAATCACCAAGGGGTTTGAAACAAGATGCAAATGGATTTACACTTGTAAATTTTTTAAGGTTGATACACACTGGTGTGTTATTGAAGGATGACCCATTCATTTTTTCATCTCAAGCTCGTCAAGTATTTTATATACAAGATGCAAAAGATAAAGATTGATTTACTGTCATCAAAATAAAACTTAGAGACTTATATGATATGGGAAACCAATTGGAGGATGATGACAATGACACTTATACACAATGTATGCCTTGCAATTTTGTGCCAGCTGATGATTTAAATGCTACGACGACATTGGTTAGGACAGAATTTGAAGGAAACACTACTGCTTGATTGTTACTGGTAATAATTATTTATGATGTATATATTTTGCATTAATTATTGTGTTATTTACTCCATATATTAACTGATTCTACCTTTTATTTATATAAATGCTAGGTGACATCATGTGTCGCAGGGGATGATACGCTGGTGTGCAGTTCCAGTTTTCACAGACAGAGGCCGGTACATCTTCTTCAGCACAGTAGTCTGAGGCCAGTTCAGCTGCACAACATTCTGAGCTCTGTCCTTCATCATCAGCACAGCACGATCCTCCTGTTCATCAGCCAGATGATGAGATACACGTGCAGGGTATATATTATCTTTCATATAATTTTATTTTTATTTTATTTTATGTATATTTATGATATAGTTACTTTTATGTATTTTTTGCAGACGGATCCGAGAGAGTACGTCCCAGACAAGGATCCACAGTAGTACGAGATGTGTGGCAGATGCGTGAGGGCGAGAGAATTATTGTGGAGTGCAATCAGCTAGGTCAGCCAATTAAGAAAGCTGACTGCTTATTGACTTCATTTTTGGGGACTGTTGCTCGGAGGCCTCAGCTATGTCCGTTGGGCTATGCAAAATGGAATGACATGCTTCCAACGTACAAAGTTGAGCTCCTCCGAGTTATAGAGGTAATGAATTGATGTTCATACTGTATATTAATTGTTAATCACTAATATAATTTATTTTATTTAATTTTTTTTTATAGAGCAAGTTTGTTCTCCCTCCTTCCACTCATGATTTTGTAATGAAGTCTCTCAACCGCAAATGGAAAGAATATAGAGCACAATTGAAGAGGGACTATATGAGATAGGGTATGACAGAGGAGGTTGCTAGGAATTGTCCTCCTGATGTACCCCCTCATCAGTGGATGGAGTTGGTTCATTATTGGTTCTCCGAGAGGGCACAGGTATATTATCTACTCATTATCTTTTTTTTAAAATATTTTATAAAAATATTGATTTTTATTATATATTATATATTATACATATAACAAGTTCTTTACTTTATTTTACAGACTTATTCTGCTATTGGTAGAGCTGCATGAGCAGCTCAGTCTGTTCCTCATACATCGGGGTCGAAGAGTTATGCACGACTCCGACAGGAGTTTGTATGTTCCTTAAACTTTCATAATTAACTTTTAATTTTTATATTAAAATATTTATATAACTAATATCATTATGTATCGTGGACCATGTCTATATCATGATACTCATATATTTTTTTAAATTATTATAACTATTTGCTTAAAATTAAAATTATTTGTGTAGGTGGATGAGCATGGGAGGGAACCCGATAAAGTGGAGTTTTACCGGATGACTCATACTCATCAGGATGGTACTTTTGTTCGAGATGAGTCGAGAGATTTATATGTACGGCATTATTAATATTCTATTTTTTACAATGATTTTAATTTAATTTTGTTAGCTATTAATGTATAACTCTTGTTTTCAAAATAAATACAGGAGAGGGCTATATCTCTCATTGTGGAGCGTGACGACAAGTCCGCAGCATCTACGCAGCAGAGCCGTATCGAGGCCGAGGTGTTCACAGAGTTGATGGGACCAGAGTGCTACGGCCGAGTGTGGGGTTATGGAGTAGGAGTCACCCCCACTCAGTTATCTGAGGTTAGTAGATATACGCAGCATGCTGCAGCAGATGCTCAGGATTCACACATCTGCAGACTCGAGGCGGAGATACAGGAGATTAGACAGAGTCGTGCCACTGAGATGGAGGAGATGCGACAGAGCCATGCCGAGATGCAGGCCATGAGGGGACAGATTGATCGGCTTACATCTTTATTAGAGATGTATGGCCCATCTCAGGAAAATATATATTATTAAATATATATTTTTGTATTAATTTAATGATCTATATATTTTTATTTATAGATATGCAAATCATGCTTTTGATATGTTTCTTGTAGGCTTCTGGCACATCAGGCACCCGTCGAGACAGCGGCACGTCACGTGGAGACAGTGACGACCATCCGCCTACGGATTGATATTATTTTATTTTTATTGTATTCTTATATTTATTTATATTACTCTTGATTGTAATGGATGATTAGTACTTTATTTTTATTTATATAAAATAATATCTTTTGATTTGGTTAAATTTGCTATTGAAGTTTGCTTTTGGTGTGAATGGTGGTGATTGTACAGGTGTGAATATGTTGGAAAATGTGTCCCAAAAAGCCAATCGTCAAGCTGTTGACGGTTGAGCAACCAAGTATTGTAATTGATTTGTTAATAAATAAAATATATTTGGCATTTTCATCATAAGCTTTGATCTTCTAATGAACTCCGTTGTTATGATGAAGTCCTTAGGACTATTTAGATTCGATAAAGAGAGGATTTATCGATTAGTCCTTAAAACAGTTCACGACCAAATGATAGGCTGTTAATAAGGACAACAGCTTTTATCGAGCATAGGTCGCTGTAGGCCATATGGGTTGGTTGTCCTCTTAACCAAAGAGTGTGGAGATACTAGTATGGCATACAGGTGAGATGTACTGATACATTATCATTGAACGCACTCCAGAGCATTCTACTGTCGAGAATATCTTTGATGGGATATAGGTATAAGTGTCCCTTAGACTTGAGATCACCTCAGTGACTTGCAAACAACTCACTGTGCTTTGGTACTGGACTAACTGAATTTCTAATTCAGAGATGGAAGGCTTCTGGGCACAGTCAAGTACTTGCAAAGTCAGAGTGTGATCGAGATGGGATTGACCACTCCAAGAGTTGGAGAAGAATGAGTCGTTGTATTTCAATTTAGCAAAACCTTGGCCAGGGTAATCCATTAGATGGATTTGATATTTTGAAATACAATGTGGACAACCTGATCAGAGTTGACAGTTGAACTCTGGGGTGTCCTATGATCATTTTGGTCAAGGGGATGAATTATATGAAAACTATATCCGCATGGGTTCTAAGGATGTTGTTCTACACATTCGACCTATCCGATCGTCGGGTACCATTACTAGATGGTCACTTCGATTGGTATAAAAATTTATTCCGATGCTACTGACTTAGGTTCGGACCTATGAGGTCACACACATTAGAGTTCATGATCCGATCGGATGGTTAATCAATGATTAAGAATCGTTCCAGGGTTAAATGATCAATACGATTGACATTTAACCCAATGCAAGTGCTGCAGGAGGATCGATTAGCAATTCGATTGCTAATTGGCTTAATTTGATTAAGCCAATGGGCTGAGATTAAGTCTAATTAAATATGATTTAATTAGATTTAGTTTGGGCTTGATTGGATCAAGTCCAATTAGTTTATTGGATAAGCCAAGTGCAAGGAAAAACTAGTCCTAGTTCAACTAGGACTTGGGTCAATCTAATTTTTAATTTGATTAAAAAATTAAATCAGATTTAAATCTAATTTAATCTGATTAAATTAGGTTCTTAATTGGATTAAGATCTATTTTAATTGGGTTGATCTAATTTTGGTTTGATTTGGTTTGAAAAACCAAATTAAAACAAGTCATAAGATAGAATCCTAGTAAGACTAAGATTCCACCTTGCACCACATAAGCCTTCCCCACATCCTCTCTCTCATTCAATGCCAATCTGCTCTTATTTTGTGTGACAAAAGCCCTCTCCCAGGTCTCTCCCACGTTCACAAAAGGTCTCCTCTCTTCTTTCTTACATGGAAGGTGGTTTGGATCAAATAAAAAAGGAATAAGTTTGGATTTTGAATTCTATGAGATAGAGTTTTAGAAATCCAAAACTCTTTCAATTTTGCATTGAATTTATTCAATTTTTTTTTAACATTTTTGTGGCTTTTAGGGTACATATTGTGCACCCTTTGGTAATGATCCATGCATGAAAATATGGAGGAGGTGCTCAAGAGTTGGGCGCCCCTTAACTTGCCATGTTTGGATAAGCCTTGACTAGGTATTTGACCTAGACAAGGACTCTATCATATCTCTCTATATAAGATGAGTTTCTTTATAAAATTTTTTAAAAAGATAGATATTTGAGAGACCTTTGAGCCATCCAAAAATTAGAGAGAAAGACCTTTGGGTAGTGGAGATATAAAAGACACCAGTTAGGATGTCTAGAGAGAGAAACGAGAAGAAGAAGAGGGTCTTCTTCTAGGGTTGTTTGTTTTCATATCTTTCCTCCCTCCATCTTGAGTTTTCTGAGAGTGTCTCAGATTTGAAACTCCTTTTTTTTCTTTTCATCTTTGGAAGAGTCCAAATCAAAAAGAAGGAGGCACCTGATCAACCATCAAAGAAGGATCAGCGCAGTACTAGCATACTGTGCTGATTTCCTAAAGCAGGACTTCTGATCGAGATTCGTGGGCTCGTGTGGATGACTTCTAGAGGTCGGACACATGTATGGCTTGCAACATCATCCTCAAGCCCAGATCAGCGAGGTTAGAATGTCTAACTTGCAAGGTAATAGATCTGATCTATTGTTTAATACAGACATTAGATGTAGTATAGAAATATGTTGATATGATCAACATGTAGTTCATGCTATATTTATATATTTTAATTTTTGATTTAATACTATGTAATAATCATGTAATAGGATCTTAGATCTAGAGATTTTTTATTTTTAAAAAATAAATTTTAATTTATTTTAGTCTTCCACTGTATGATCTTGAAAAAGTTTCAAGATCTAACCCTAAAACCCTAGATCTGGTTCCTACAATTGGTATCAGAGCCTAGGTTCTTTATTACATGATTATTTATACATGTTTAGATTAGTTCTTAGATTAGATCTAATTTATAATCTGATTATTAAATCTGAAATTAAAATTTTAGATCAATCACGAACTGCAAGGTTGTCCTGCTGTAAGGTTTACCCCTTACAGTGCAAAGGTTGTCCTAGTTTGTGTAGATCTATCTTTAATCATAAATTTATTAGATATGATCTAGATTAAATTTATGATTTATTAGATTTAAAAAGTATTTAAATCTAAAATAAAATCTCTTTATTAATAATTTTTGTACAAAGAAATTGTTTAAAGTTGAAACTGTTTCAATTACATGAACCTGTTTAGATTAGATCTAAAGTAGTTTCATGTTTAATTCACTTGTATCTTGATTATAAATCAAACATGCAATATGGTTGGTAGAATCATATTGTAAAATTATTTTACAAATATGAAAATTATTTTTTAAAAAGCCGAACCCAACCCTCAGCCCAAAACTTAATTAAGAATTAAGAAGTTGTTTGATTAGGTTCTAGGATTGTGAATTGAAGAACCTAAGACACAAACCATAACACATTGGGTTAATGGGTTAGTGGGAATTAGGTCCATTAATTGGGTTAGACCTATGGTTAGATTAAAGATGGACTTAATTAAAGAATTGACTAAATCTAATCAATTGTTGTCTTAGATTAGGTTAAGGATTCTCTAGATCAATTACAATAGTTGTAGTTGGTCAAGTCCATGTCTTTAACGAAAACCAAATGGACTTGATTCTTGGCTAAGCGGTCTAGCACGAACTGTTAGGTTGATCTAATCGAAACTAATTAAATTAGTTGGTGTCTAAGGTAAACCAGACCGGTGGTTTTTAATTGAGAGCCCGCTTACCTGACCATTTCTGATGGTGTCTAAGGCAAGCTTTGGCAGACCCTCCCACTGATCGAACTTACCTGGCCTCTTGGTGAAATTATGTTTTGATCGGATCACTTGACTATTCGAGCTGACCCATGTCAGCTAGGTAAATCAGTGTGACTGATTTAGGTGCTCCTAGACCAGCCCTTTTAATGGTCTCCCTTAAGCTGACTTGGTGAAGCCAGTGGGAGGATCATGATAAGCTGGTTCATCTGACCTCATCCTCTATATTATTTAAATCCTCTAAAATTATTAGGTCCTTAAAATGATAAAGTTATGAAGATAACTGAGTCATAGCCTCCCATTAAGGTGTTTGATAATGAGTCCATTAACTCAATAATCATTGCAGACCCAAAGGCCTGGTGCTTGTTGACTAATGGAATTATCCCTCATCATATGACGACTTGGAAGTGTCTCTCTAATGGTGGTTAGGTGAGCCAACCAAAGTTGGGCTTAATCATTCGTTGGTTAGATACACCAAGTATGATCATGTTAATGGTTGGACCTAACCGGATCCTCACAGTGGAGGCCAAAGCCTACTGATTATGTTTCTAGGGAAAAATTAAAATTACTAAAAATTATTTAGAGAAACAATTGGTTATGAACCTACCCTTAGGTGTACATGGGTTGGCCAACCAAAGTTGGGCTTGTATGCAGTCTAAGTGGATTCTAGTACCCACTAAGGAATTAGGATAATTCCTCGAATTGGAGGTAGAGGCTACCAATTCGAATAAAATAGTGAAAGAAACCTTTTGATTAAAGTCCAAATCTTTAGGTTTAATGAATCAATTACTAATTAGGTTATGGTTCTCCTTTGTGCAAATATGGCCACTTCCCTATCGCTCCGATCATTGTTGGACAATGATAAGTTGGTGAGATCCAACTTCGATAGCTGGTACCGAAAGTTGAAGATAGTCCTGGAGCATGAACGGATCCTATATGTGATAATGGATCCTACACCTGAGGAGCCAGCTGCCAATGCACGTGGAACAGTCAGAGACACTTACCAGAAGTGGCTCAGTGACCGGACCACAGTGCGCTGTATCATGCTGGCTGCCATGAGCGACGAGTTCAGTCACAGATTTGAGATGGCTCAGCCAAAGAACATGCTTCAAGTATTGGAGGATGCCTTTGGCACACCCGATGATGTAGAGAGGCACAAGACTAGTTGTGCCATTTTCAATGCCAAAATGCGGGATGATGCCTCTATCACTGATCATGTATTGTATATGATCGAGCTGATGGAACGATTGAGCAAGCTCGGCTTTCCCTTGCATGAGTAGCTTGGGAAAGATGCAATACTGAACTCGCTGCCCAAGTCTTATCTCCCATTCCTCACTCATTATAGAATGACAAAGCCTGAAGAGAACTACCACGGGTTACTGGGGTTGCTTCAGAACTTTGAGAAGGATCACCAACTTCACAAGGAGTCGGTGAACTTAGTGGAAGGTTCATCTTCTGGTTCTCAACCTTTTAAGAAAGGGAAGAAGAATAAGAAGAAGAAAGTGAAGAAGGTGCAAGTTCAGGCTGGGACATCAGTGCAGAGCCAGACTAGAAAGATCAAGCCCGATAAGAGTCTATTCTACTGGCAAGCACCCTAGATTTGATAGTATGTCAGATATCTACTTATGACACTGTAGGCTAGGTCATATAAACAAGAACAGAATAAACAGGTTGACTCAAGAGAAAATCCTCGAAGTCAGTGATTGTGAATCACTTCCAACCTGTGAGTCCTGTCTTCTTAGTAAAATGACCAAGTCACCTTTTACTGAAAAAAGTGAGAGAGCTACTGAGCTCTTGGGTCTAGTACATACTGATGTATGCGGGCCCATGAGCACCAGTGCTAGAGGTGGATATTTCTACTTCATAACTTCACGGATGATCTATCTCGATATGGATATGTCTATCTGATGAAAGATAAGTCGGATTCATTTGAAATATTCAAACGATTCCGAAGTGAAGTAGAAAAATAAACTGAGAAGAGTATTAAAACTCTTTGATTTGATCGAGGAGGAGAATACCTTTTTAGTGAGTTTCCCACATATCTAGGAGAGAATGGGATTCTCTCCCAATGGACTCCTCCAGGAACACCACAGTATAATGGTGTGTCTGAAAGGAGGAATCGGACTCTGTTAGACATGGTCCGATCCATGATGGATTTTGCTAGCTTGCCGATATCCTTCTGGGGATATACACTCGAATCGGCCTGTTATCTGTTAAATAGGGTTCCAAGTAAGTCTGTAATTAAGACTCCATATGAGATATGGACGGGACATAAGCCAGCACTTTCACATCTTAGGGTCTGGGGGTGCCCGGCCTATGTCAAATGATTAGTCACAGACAAACTTGGACCTAGGTCTGACAAATGCTCATTCATAGGGTACCCCAAAGAGACAAAAAGATATTTTTTCTACCATGCTGATGAACAAAAGGTGTTCGTCAGCCTTAAGGCAATCTTTTTAGAAAAGGAGTTCTTTGGTGAAGGAACCGTTGCCTCTAAGGTTGAACTTGATGAAGTTCAACAGGTAGAAGGACCGACACCAGTAGCTGAACCTGAGTCGGATATGATTAGATCAAATCCGGAGCCCAATGTACCTACACCATTAAGGCGATCCGGTAGAGTACCGCGTCAGTCGGACAGATACTACGATTTTTTAGTCCGAGATGGTGATCCCATCGAACTTGATGAGAATAATGAGGATCCAATCACCTATATGGATGCAATGCAGAGACCTGATTTTGAGAAATGGCTTGAAGCCATGAAATCTGAAATGGAGTCCATGAAGGACAACGATGTATGGACATTGGTTGACCCACCTGAAGGGGTTAAACCCATTGAGTGTAAATGGGTCTTCAAAAGGAAGAGGGGCACAGACGAAAAGGTGGAGACCTATAAAGCCCGTCTGGTCACCAAGAGGTATCGTCAACGTTATGGAATTGACTATGACGAGATATTTTTCCCTGTGGCAATGCTCAAATCTATTCGGATAATACTTGCAATAGCTGCCCATCTGGATTATGAGATCTGGCAGATGGATGTAAAGACAGCTTTCCTGAATGGAGAGCTGACCGAAGAGGTGTATATGATACAACCTGAGGGGTTTACATCCACAGATGAGTCCAAGGTGTGCAAGCTTCAGAGATCCATTTATGGATTGAAGCAAGCTTCTCGGAGTTGGAACATGCATTTTGATAAGGTGATCAAAACGTATGGCTTCATTAAGAATGGAGAAGAGTCCTGCATCTATAAATGGGCAAATGGTCCAGTTGTGGTATTCCTTATCTTGTACGTGGATGACATTCTCTTAATCGGGAATGACATCCCCGTACTACAGGGAATAAAAGTTTGGTTGTCATCACAGTTCTCCATGAAGGACTTGGGTGAAGCATCCTACATCCTAGGGATGAAGATCTATATGGATAGATCTAAAAGGATGCTTGGGTTATCCCAGTTCATGTACATAGACACTGTGCTGAAGAGGTTCAACATGGAGAATTCCAAGAAGGGCTATCTACCGATAGGCCAAAAAATTTTTCTCTCTAAGAAGGATTGTCCGACAACTCCTAAAGAGAAAGAGCGTATGAGTAGAGTCACATATGCTTCAGCCGTGGGATCTATCATGTACGCCATGACATGTACAAGACCAGATGTGGCATACTCACTAGGAGTAGTGAGTAGATACCAATCTGATCCTGGAGAAAATCACTGGAAAGTGGTTAAAATCATCCTTAAGTATTTGAGAAATACTAAGGACCAATGGTTGGTTTATGACGAGTCAGATCTGAAACTTGTGGGGTTTACGGACTCTAGCTTCCAATCTGACCATGATGACAGCAGGAGCGTGTCGGGTTATATCTTTACTCTGAATGGAGGAGCCATCTACTGGAAGAGTTCCAAGCAACATACTGTGGCGGACTTTGTTTGTGAAGCGGAGTACATCGCAGCATCGGATGCTGCAAAGGAAGCTGTGTGGCTGAGAAAATTCATCAACGAGCTCGGAGTAGCACCCTCCCTCGATGGTTCAGTCCTGCTCTACTGCGACAGCACTGGTGCCATAGCTCAGGCGAAGGAACCCAAAGCACATCAGCGGATGAAGCACATCTTGTGCCGCTTCCATCTGGTCTGAGAGATCGTGGATCGAGGTGACGTCGACCTTCAGAAGATCGACGGAAAGGAGAACCTGGCCAACCCCTTCACTAAAGCCCTGGCGATAAAGGAGTTCGACAACCACAAGTCGAAGATGGGTATTAGATACTGTGCCGAGTGGCTTTAGGACAAGTGGGAGTTGTTGAAAAATGTATCCCAAAAAGTCAATCGTCAAGCTATTGACGGTTGAGCAACCAAGTATTGTAATTGATTTGTTAATAAATAAAATATATTTGGCATTTTTATCATAAGCTTTTATCTTCTAATGAACTCCGTTGTTATGATGAAGTCCTTAGGACTATTTAGATTCGATAAAGAGAGGATTTATCGATTAGTCCTTAAAATAGTTCACGACCAAGTGATAGGCTGTTAACAAGGACAACAGCTTCTATCGAGCATAGGTCACTGTAGGCCATATGGGTTGGTTGTTCTTTTAACCAAAGAGTGTGAAGGCACTGGTATGGCATACAGGTGAGATATACTGGTACATCATCATTGAACGTGACCAACTCCATAGCATTCTGCTGTCGAGAATGTCTTTGATGGGATATAGGTATAAGTGTCCCTTAGACTTGAGATCGTCTCAGTGACTTGCAAGCAACTCACTGTGCTTTGGTACTGGACTAACTGAATTTCTAATTCAGGGGTGGAAGACTTCTGGGCACAGTCAAGTACTTGCGAAGTCAGAGTGTGATCGAGATGGGATTGACCACTCCAAGAGTTGGAGAAGAATGAGTCGCTGTATTTCAATTTAGCAAAATCTTGGCCAGGGTAATCCATTAGATGGATTTGATATTTTGAAATATAATATGGAAAACCTGATCAGAGTTGACAGTTGAACTCTGGGGTGTCCTATGATCATTTTGGTCAAGGGGATGAATTATATGAAAACTATATCCGCATGGGTTCTAAGGATGTTGTTCTACACATTCGACCTATCTGGTCGTCGGGTACTATTGCTAGATGGTCACTTCGATTGGTACAAAAATTTATTTCTGTGCTATCAGCTTAGGTTCAGACCTATGAGGTCACACACATTAGAGTTCATAATCCGATCGGATGGTTGATCAACGATTAAGAATCGTTCTAGGGTTAAATGATCAATACGATTGACATTTAACCCAGTGCAAGTGTTGCAGGAGGATCGATTAGCAATTCGATTGCTAATTGGCTTAATTTGATTAAGAAAATGGGATGAGATTAAGTATAATTAAATATAATTTAATTAGATTTGGTTTGGGCTTGATTGGATCAAGTCCAATTGGTTTATTGGATAAGCCAAGTGCAAGGAAAAACTAGTCCTAGTTCAACTAGGACTTGGGTCAATCTAATTTTTAATTTGATTAAAAAATTAAATCAGATTTAAATATAATTTAATCTGATTAAATTAAGTTCTTAATTGGTTTAAGACCTATTTTAATTGGGTTGATCTAATTTTGGTTTGATTTGGTTTGGGAAACTAAATTAAAACAAGTCATAAGATAGAATCCTAGTAAGATTAGGATTCCACCTTGCACCACATAAGCCTTCCCCACGCCCTCTCTCTCATTCAACACCAATCTCCTCTTATTTTGTGTGACAAAAGCCCTCTCCCAGGTCTCTCCCACATTCACAAAAGGTCTCCTCTCTTCTTTCTTACATGGAAGGTGGTTTGGATCAAATCAAAAAGGAATAAGTTTGGATTTCGAATTCTATGAGATAGAGTTTTAGAAATCCAAAACTCTTTCAATTTTGCACCGAATTTATTCAAATTTTTTTTGGAATTTTCATGAATTTTAGGGTACACATTGTGCACCCTTTTCTGATGATCTATGCACAAAAATATGGAGGAGGTGCTCAAGAGTTGGGCGCCCCTTAACTTGCTATGTTGGATAAGCCTTGACTAGGTATTTGACCTAGACAAAGACTCTATCATATCTCTCTATATAAGATGATTTTCTTCATAAAATTTTTGAAAAAGATAGAGATTTGAGAGACCTTTGAGCCATCTAAAAATTAGAGAGAAAAACTTTTGGGTCGTGGAGATATAAAAGACACAAGTTAGGGTGTCTAGAGAGAGAAACGAGAAGAAGAAGAGGGTCTTCTTCTAGGGTTGTTTGTTTTCATATCTTTCCTCCATCCATCTTGAGTTTCCTGAGAGTGTCTCAGATCTGAAACTTCTTCTTTTTCTTTCCATCTTTGAGAGAGTCCAAATCAAAAAGAAGGAGGCACCTGATCAACCATCAAAGAAGGATCAGCGCAGTACTAGCATACTGTGCTGATTTTCTGAAGGAGGACTTCTGATCGAGATTCGTGGGCTCGTGTGGTGACTCCTAGAGGCCGGACACGTGTGTGGCTTGCAACATCATCCTCAAACCCAGATCAGCGAGGTTAGAACATCTAACTTGCAAGGTAATAGATCTGATCTATTGTTTAATACATATATTAGATGTAGTATAGAAACATGTTGATATGATCAACATGTAGTTCATGCTATATTTATATATTTTAATTTTTGATTTAATACTGTGTAATAATTATGTAATAGAATCTTAGATCTAGAGATTCTTTGATTTTAGAAAATAAATTTTAATTTATTTTAGTCTTCCGCTGTATGATCTTGAAAAAATTTCAAGATCTAACCCTGAAATCCTAGATCTGGTTCCTACAGAATGGTGGTGATTGTACAGGTTTATGTTTGAATAATTGATATAATTTTATACAGGAATGTATGTATTCTTTTTTTTTATATATAAAATCTATAATTTTTTTTTTCTGTTAAAAAATTTAACGACGCTTATAAGCGTCGTTAAAACAATGTTTAACGACGCTTAAAAGCGTCACTAAGGACTTAACAGCTGACGCTTCGAAAAGCATCTTGGTAGAGTGGAGGACGCATTGTCATTAATGATGCTAAAAAGTGCCATTATAATTTAATTTTATGATGCTTTAAAGCATCATTAGAAAATTACGATGCTTTTAAAAAGCGTCGGCGCTTTTCGTCTCCACTCTTACATAGGCGACGCTTTCGCGATGCTTTTTGAAGCGTCGTAAACTTTATTGACGATGCTTATTAGCGTCGTAAAATATCTTTTATAGCGTCATCTTTTACCATTTTCACTGTAGTGTATCCACATATGTATATATATGTATGAATATATGTATATATTTATGTGTGTGTTTGTGTGTGTGTGTGTGTATGTCTATATATATATATGTATATGTGTGTGTGTGTGTGTCTATGTATGTATGTATGTATGCATATGTGTGTGTGTGTGTGTCTATGTATGTATGTATGTTTGTATGTGTATATATATATATATATGTATATATGTATATGTATGTATGTATGTATGTATGCATATATATGTACATACGTACATACATACATATATATATATATATATATGTATGTGTATATTTATGTGCATATATATATATGTATATTTTTATTTATTTATTAATTTATATGTATATACATATCCATATATATATATATATATATTCATATATATACATATGTATATCTATGTATATGCATATATATGTATATGTATATATGTGTGTGTATATATGTATATTTATGTGTGTATGTGTGTGTGTGTGTGTGTGTGTGTGTGTGTGTGTATATATATATATATATATATATATATATATATATATATGCATATATATATGTATATATATATGTATATATATATGTATATATGTATATATGTATATATATGTATATGTATATATATATTTGTATATATGTATATGTATGTATGTATATATATATATATATATATATATATATATATATATATATATATATATATATATATATATATATATATCGAGATCGATCGAGAGATAGCTATTCTCAGATCGATCGAATTTAGATTTAGATTTTGTCAGATCAAAACTCTATAATAGGGTCCTATATCAATGGCTAAAACTGTTGAATGTGATCTGCTATGTCAAAAATGCTTACACATAAAAAAATATTTAATTTGAAGATCGTACCTGTGTATCAAATAGTCAAAAATTGGATAGTTTAAATAAAATTGAATTAGATGTATTTTCTAATTGCTTGATGCATTTGCTAGGAGTCTTCAAATTATATGATTTTTAATATGCTAATAATTTTGAGATAGTAAATCTCATCCAACAGCTTGAATTATCGATGTAGATCCCCATTGTCCATTCATTTTATTCTAACCGAAATTGAGTCCAAATTTGATTGATCTTGAAATTAAGAAATATATTGTTAAATTGAAATTGATTTGATAAGAAATGGTTTGGACTAATTTTATCATTTGAATAATCCCTACAAACTTATGTATGGGATAGCCTCCAAATACTCATACATCGGATAGCCCCTATGAGTTTATACATAGAATAGCCTTCACGGACTTACGGATGGGATAGCCTCTACGGGCTTACACGTGGGATTATCTCTAAGGACTTATATGTGAGATAGCTACTTTATGCATGAGAATTTTATTTATCAGTCATGGATTGAGGCATAATCTTAGTTAATCCAAAGCCAAAAAGTAAATTATTATCAATTTGGAATTATGATAAAGAGGAACAGACGATAATACATGTCAAACCAATGTTGAATAAAAGTAGCTATCTATTGGCATGTCTTGATATATTTCTTTCGGGAGGATAGATGTTTGATATATGTTTATACAGAGATTTGAATTATTATGGATATTAGATGTGAGCTTTCATGCATTATATTTTCACTCAAATTTTACTTATTTCTATTTTTAAATATTGTTACATTGGTGTGGATATACGGAGGTTCTTACTGGACTATAAAGCTTACATATATTCTTCTTTTTCCTTTTTCATTGCTATAAGATGTATGTACTTGGCTATTATTGGGATCACGGATGAAATGATTGAATAAATAGATCATTATTGGTACTGATTATGTGATAACCCGGCCCATTAAACCAAAAGCCCATTAAGCCCAAAAAAAAATAAAAAAAACGAGGAAGACTCCCGAATGGAGTCTTCCACTTCTCCGTTTTCGATCAAAAATCGGAGTCCTAGGGCCATTAAAAGACCCTAGGACGAGCTCTATAAGAACCCCTCCTCTTCTCCTCTAAGTGTAGATCCAATAACCCCCAGCGATCGCCAGAGTTTTTCTCTGATTTTTCCGTTTGAAGCCGCGGCCCCTCGACCTGTGCTTGCCACGATTTCATGCCGGTGGGGGTCACCGGAGGTTGTGGTAAGGTCTCCCTCCTCTCCCTCTCTTCTCTCCCTTCTTTCTCATGCCTGTGGGCACGATTGCCGGTGACGGGTGTCGCCGGATTTTGCTGGAAAAGAAAACCTCTATTTTTGCCTCTTTCTTTCTCTGATTTTCCGGCACCGACGGTCACGCCGACCGCCGGCTCTGGCCTCTCCGAATCCGGGAGAGTCCCTCGTTGCTGCCGGCCACCGTCGGGCATGATATGGCCGTGATCGGCCGGTCAAGGCACGGGGACCTCTAGGTCCCCTGTTTTTGGCCCAATGAAAGCTCGGGAAGAAGAAGAAGAAGAAAAGAAAAGAAAAGAAAAAAGGAAAAAGAAAAAGAAAAGAAAAAGGAAAAAGAAAAAGGAAAAAGAAAAAGGAAAAAGAAAAAGAAAAGAAAAGAAAAGAAAATGCAAAATAGAAAAATAAAATAAAAAAAAATAAGAAAAGAGAAAAATTCCCTCTCTCCCCTCTTTCTCCCTCTTTCTCTCTCTTTTCTCTCTCTATTATCTCTCTCTAAAAAGAAAAAGAAAAAGAAAAAGAAAAAGAAAAAGAAATATATATATATAATAATAATAATAATAAAAATACATGTGAGAGAAAGTTTTTCTCATCTCTCTCTTAAGTCTTTCTCTCTCTAAAATTGGACTTTCTTTCTTTACTTTCTCTCTCTACATTTTCTCTCTCTAGATTCTCTCTCTATTTTTTCTCTCTAGACTTTTCTCTCTCATTATGGATTTTGTCTCTCTAAGATCATTCTCTCTCTCTGATTGCATCACAGACCCTAGGATAAACTTGAGATAAAAATATGATGATCTGAGACTGCTCCAAAATTTGTGCAGTAGATTAGATCCTGATCCGGTCCTTCTTCGAAATTGATAACATCGATCATGGTTAATCCATATTAAGTCATCCTGATATAACCTCTGATGATCTCAATCATGATTGTCACTTTTGAAGGATACGAAGATTCTCTCTCCATTTTCTCTCTCTACTTTCTCTCTCATAATCAACTTTCTCTCTCTAAAAAAAGGTCTATAAATCCTGTATCGAGTCATGCCTTTATCTTTTAGAAGCTCATATTGACTCTAACAAGATGATCCGAAGTTGCTTTGATATCCGTGCTGTATGTCAACCTCATTTGATCATATCAAGGATCTTTCAAATTCATTATTAAAGAATCCTATTGATTGATCTTGATCTTAATTCGATCTATGCTTCACGATTTCTTGATCAAGTCACTTAAATCTGACCCTCAGATCAGAGACCCTGAATTGCCCTGGTATCCGGATGGACCGACACATCCGGACAACAATCCTCTTTCCTTATGATTTAATCTTATTATATTTATGGAATAGAAATTGATGATGATTTGATATTTTAAATAGGATTAGCTGATTCTTTTAATAAAGTCTGAAGATCTAAGATGAACAAGGTAAGTAGATCTTATGCTCTTTATTTATTTTTAAATGATCATATTTTTATGCAAAGAATTGCTATTGATGAAATCATAATTTTTCATAAAATAAGGATCGGCATATGTGATATGAAAAAGTATATTTTATTGTAAGCATTGATTTCATGAATATGTCTTATGAAAATAGCATGATTATGAAGCATGAATTTCATTGTTTTTCCATCTATGTATATGTATGCTTTAAGAAAAAGATATAATGATTTCAAAGGCTCTCAAATGGCTATGAATGAATCCCTTCGGGAAGATCGACATCCGGAGCTAGCATCCACACGAAACATGGCCCTACTAGCGGGTATAAAGTTGGCACATGAATTAAGAACTCTATCGATTAAGAAACATGGCCCTATCACGGGTATAATAGTGACCTTAGCATGAATATCTGTGAGCAATATTTTGAAACATGACATGAATACATGATGAAAATGATTTATGATTCATGATTGTGAAATATACATGATTTATGCATGCATGATGAGTTTATAACTTGTTTTGTTATATGCTCTATGAAATACTTTATTTTGTATTATTTGTTATTTTCTAAATATTGCATTATCATGAAAAACTTATGTTTGATCTGATAAGGAAGTGCAAGTTCTACTTACTGAGCTAGTGTAGCTCATATTCTTTTTGTTTTCTTTTTGTTTGAACAGAGAAATAAGGTTAGGATCGGTAAAAAGAATCCAAGCTTGAAGATCGGCATAGCAAGCTTGAAAATTTGACAACAGAAGTTTAATTTATTTTATAATCATGGATTTATAGTTATTTATGAATGTTGAGATTCGGGTTAGTACTTACTTTTGGATTTAGATGCTCTGAACCAATATTGGTTCGATTATTTGATGAATAATAGAATTGAATCTTTTTATTTGATGGATTTTAGATGATTATGATGGATTGGCTTCGTGTTATCGTGGGCTCCATCCCTCGGTAGCATGGCTGTATTATGTCCCAGATTTGGGGCGTGACATTTTATGGTATCAGAGCTTAGGTTATAATCATTGGGGATTTTGATATAAATGATATAAATGATTAGGAAATGATAGAATAATATCAGAGCTTAGGTTTAAGATCATTGAGATTATAAAGTGATATCAAAACTTTATGTATGATCAATAGGATGTGACCGAGTGGAGTATAATGGATAATATCAGAGCTTAAGATTATGATTATTAAGGATGTGATAGAATGATATAAAGTTTAGGTTATGATCACTAGAAAATATGACTTAAGTGGTATTTGAGCTTAAGATTATCATTATTCGGGATTGTGACTTTAGTGATATTTGAACTTGAGGCTAAGATCATGAGAAACATGATAGATATAAAAGAAAGGATTCAATAATTTGATTTCGAATCAATAGGTATTATGATGAAATTTATGCATAAGTGGCATATGATGTCTATAATAGAATTGACGAGTGATATCCTAGATTTCAATTAGCAAGATTGACCTGAGCACGAGAAGTGTTAACCCTAGAATGAAGTGGGAGGTATTGATATATTATGTTAGGTATATTTGATGATATTGGAATGCTAAACCTATACGGATAAAGGACATGATAACTTTACTGATTTTGATTTCTTTGCAAAGAAAAGTTGGTTTGGAAGTTGTCTAAATGATTGTAAGATAAATCGAAGGTTAACTCAAATTAATTCTAGACATATTGGATTCTTGAGGAGTGGTGAAGCTTATGTAATAAGTTCAAACATAGAAGGTGGATGAAGATTTAATTTTGATGTGCTATGCCTAAGAGATAGTAATGACAAGAAAATCTTAAATTTTATCCTAAATTGTATATGAAATCTGAAAGTTGGATCTATCTCTGATTGATTTAATATACAAAGATATTTTTATTTTTGATAGACTTAGATAATTTGGTAAGTTGAGATCAGAGTGCGCAGTAAAAGCGTGATGGTCTGAATTGATTAGAAATATTAATTTTGTTAAATCAAAAGATATTGTGAAATACGTTAATTGTAAATAAGGAAGGATTTTACTGATAATAAATGGATGCTAGAGAGAAAATCTATCTGATCAAGGAGAGACTCAAAGCAGCATAGGATAGACAGAAGAGTTGGGCAGATAGAAAAAGAAGAGAATTAAAATTTCAGATCGGTGATCATGTTTTTCTAAAAGCATCACCTACTAAGGGTGTCATGAGATTTGGAAGACATGGCAAGCTGAGTCCGCGATTTATTAGATCTTTTAAAATTTTGAGCTGAGTAGGAGATGTTGCTTACGAACTAGCTTTACCACCAGAATTATCTAAAGTGCACAATATCTTTCATATTTCACCACTAAAAAAATTTGTACCTGATCCAAATAACGTGATAAAGTATGAGCCATTGCAAGTTCATGAAGACTTAACCTATAAAAAAAAAATTTTTTTTTCTCCAAATTATTGATCGAAAAGAGCAAGTTCTAAGACGGTGCATCATTCCATATATGAAGATTCACTGGAGTAATCATGAAGAGAGAGAGGCCACATGGGAGCTTGAAGATGATATAAAGACGAGATATCCACACTTATGTGAAAATGAAGGTATGTTAAATTTTGAGGATGAAATTTTTTTTTTAAGGGGGTAGAATGTGATAACCCGGCCCATTAAACCAAAAGCCCACTAAGCCCCCCCCCCCAAAAAAAAAAAAAAAAAAAAACAGAGAGGAAGACTCCCGAACGGAGTCTTCCTCTTCCCCATTTTCGATCAAAAATCGGAGTCCTAGGGCCATTAAAAGACCCTAGGATGAGCTCTATAAGAACCCCCCTCTTCTCTTCTAAGTGTAGATCCAACAGTCATAGGCGATCGCCGGAGTTTTTCTCCGATTTTTCCGTTTGAAGCCGCGGCCCCTCGACCTGTGCTCGCCGCAATTTCACGCCGGTGGGGGTCACCGGAGGTTGTGGTAAGGTCTCCCTCCTCTCCCTCTCTTCTCTCCCTTCTTTTTCGTGCCTGCGGGCACGATTGCCGGCGACGGGTGTCGCCGGATTTTGCTGGAAAGGAAAAACTCTGTTTTTGCCTCTTCCTTTCTCTGATTTTCTGACACCGACGGTCACGCCGACCGCCGGCTCTGGCCTCTCCGAACCCGGGAGAGTCGCTCGTTGCCGCCGGCCACCGCCGGGCATGATATGGCCGTGATCGACCTGTCAAGGTACGGGGACCTCTAGGTCCCTTGTTTCGGCCCAATGAAAGCCTGGGAAGAAGAAGAAGAAGAAAAGAAAAGAAAAGAAAAAAGGAAAAAGAAAAAGAAAAGAAAAAAGAAAAAGAAAAAGAAAAGAAAAGAAAATGCAAAATAGAAAAATAAAATAAAAAAAATAAGAAAAGAGAAAAATTCTCTCTCTCCCCTCTTTCTCCCTCTTTCTCTCTCTTTTCTCTCTTTCTCTCTCTCTATTGTCTCTCTCTAAAAAGAAAAAGAAAAAGAAAAAAATATATATATATATAATAATAATAATAAAAAAAAAAAATACATGTGAGAGAAAATTTTTCTCATCTCTCTCTGAAGTCTTTCTCTCTCTAGAATTGGACTTTCTCTCTCTACCTTCTCTCTACATTTTCTCTCTCTAGATTCTCTCTATTTTCTCTCTCTAGACCTTTCTCTCTCATTATGGATTTTATCTCTCTAAGATCATTCTCTCTCTCTGATTGCATCACAGACCCTAGGATAAACTTGAGATGAAAATATGATGATCTGAGACTGCTTCGAAATTCATGCAGTAGATTAGATCCTGATCCGATCCTTCTTCGAAATTGATAACATCGATCATGGTTAATCCATATTAAGTCATCCTGATATAACCTCTGATGATCTCAATCATGATTGTCACTTTTAAAGGATACGAAGATTCTCTCTCCACTTTCTCTCTCTACTTTCTCTCTCATGACTAACTTTCTCTCTCTAAAAAAAGGTCTATGAATCCTGTATTGAGTCATGCCTTTATCTTTTAGAAGCTCATATTGACTCTAACAAGATGATCCGAAGTTGTTTTGATATTCGTGCTGTATGTCAACCTCATTTGATCATATCAAGAATCTTTCAAATTTATTATTAAAGAATCCTATTGATTGATCTTGACCTTAATTCGATCTGTGCTTCACGATTTCTTGATCAAGTCACTTAAATCTGACCCTCAGATCAGAGACCCTGAATTGTCCTGGTATCTGGATGGACCGACACATCCGGACAACAATCCTCTTTCCTTATGATTTAATCTTATTATATTTATGGAATAGAAATTGATGATGATTTGATATTTTAAATAGGATTAGCTGATTCTTTTAATAAAGTCTGAAGATCTAAGATGAACGAGGTAAGTAGAACTTATGCTCCTTATTTATTTTTAAATGATCATATTTTTATGCAAAGAATTGCTATTGATGAAATCATAATTTTTCATAAAATAAGGATCGGCATATGTGAGATGAAAAAGCATGTTTTATTGTAAGTATTGATTTCATGAATATGTCTTATGAAAATAGCATGATTATGAAGTATGAATTTCATTATTTTTCCATCTATGTATATGTATGCTTTAAGAAAAAGATATAATGATTTCAAAGGCTCTCAGATGGCTATGAATGAATCCCTTCAGGAAGGTCGACATCCGGAGCTAGCATCCACACGAAACATGGCCCTGCCAGCGGGTATAAAGTTGGCACATGAATTAAGAACTCTGTCGATTAAGAAACATGGCCCTGTCACGGGTATAATAGTGACCTTAGCACGAATATCTGTGAGCAATATTTTGAAACATGACATGAATACATGATGAAAATGATTTATGATTCATGATTGTGAAATATACATGATTTATGCATGCATGATGAGTTTATAACTTGTTTTGTTATATGCTCTATGAAATGCTTTATTTTGTATTATCTGTTATTTTTTAAATATTGCATTATCATGAAAAACTTATGTTTGATCCAATAAGGAAGTGCAAGTTCTACTTACTGAGCTAGTGTAGCTCATATTCTTTTTGTTTTCTTTTTGTTTGAACAGAGAAATAAGGTTAGGATCGGTAAAAAGAATCCAAGCTTGAAGATCGGCATAGCAAGCTTGAAAATTTGACAGTAGAAGTTTAATTTATTTTATAATCATGGATTTATAGTTATTTATGAATGTTGAGATTCGGGTTAGTACTTGCTTTTGGATTTAGATGCTCTGAACCAATATTGGTTCGATTATTTGATGAATAATAGAATTGAATCTTTTTATTTGATGGATTTTAGATGATTATGATGGATTGGCTTCGTGTTATCGTGGGCTCCATCCCTCGGTAGCATGGCCGTGTTATGTCCCGGATTTGGGATGTGACAGATTAGATGACTGGATTTTGTATATTATATAAGTTTTATTATTTGTTAATATGAAATATTTTGTTATGAATTAAGATCACTAGTGTTCATAGATGTTGAGATTGTAATGGATTTTCAAGCCTTTCATATTCTTTAGAGCTTTGCCCAAGTTAGCATACAGCCTTCATTTGTTTTCAGGATGGCAATGTCTATGACCCATTTGAAAGGAGCTGCGAAGCCACCTAGGATAATTAAGGAGAGGTCAAGCCTCTTTCTACACAATCAAATGATCAACTTGTATAGCATAAAGCTTGACATGATCAGATAAGTAGAACCGAAATAGTGTTGGGAGCCTATTTACCATAATTTTTTATATTCCTTCCATGAGAGGTTGTGATATTGCAAGGTATGCCTAATCAAGTTAGTGATACTTTCACTTTTTAGGGCAAGAATACATTCTTTGGCCATCCACCCTAGAATGCCATCCAATAGTGCGACAATGCTTTTGGATATTAGGGCAAGAATGCCAGATTGTTTCTAGCATGAAGATAGAAATAGATCTAGAGGAGACGTGGTGATTACAACTTGAAGAGGAAGGACCACTCACTCAAGCCTTCTGAAAAAGGAGGACAAGCCAATTTATGTCATGTGGCTGACTGAGGTGGTGGTTTTGGGGTATGATAAAATGGTATCGGAGCTTAAGATTAATGATCACTCAGAACATGACAAAAGTAGTAGAAATGGATTCAAAGCTTAAGTTCAAGATTACTAGGTATTGTGATGAAATTTATGCATAGGGGTTTGGCATACAATGAGTAAAGGGGGGTTGGATGATTTTTATCTTTGGTTTCAATAAGTGGGGTTCACCTAAGATGAGTGCAAGAGGTTCTGACCAAGGAATATAGTATTCTACTTGTAGGTTATATCATGTATACTTATTCAATTGTCATTTAGATGATTTTAGAGTCCTAAACTTGACATGGGTGTAGACCATAATGGCTTTTCTAATTTTGTTGTTAATTGCTCGATGGCAAAAAAATTGGGGCTTTATCAGAAAGAAGCTATTTAGGGTGTGGCTTAAGAAGGAATTGCATCATGTTAAAGAGGAATATTCTTCAAGTGTCAAACCTATAAGGGGATCATATATGAAACTAACATGTAGATGAAAAATATATTTGGTTCTATTGATGAATTAGATTTTAATAAAGGGACATGGGATATACATTTTGGTGGAACATATGGTAATTTAAAGTTTCATCTTTGGATCAGATTATTTGATCTTCCTTATATTGCTTGGAGATTACTGGGTATATTATGCTTCAAGTCAAAGTTTAGATTTATAAGTTCATCTAAATATCTTGTTGTAATTGTTGAATAAACTAAAGAAATTGGTTTTCATAGACCTATATGAGTCTAACATAGAAGAGACAAGATTTTGGATAGGTTTGTCAATAGATGCTTGGGATCATGGTGGAGAAAGCACCGTAAGAAATAACCTAGTTTGATTCTATTCATAGGGATGTTAACCTGAGGACTTCTAATTTATTAAAATTTGAAGTTAATACTTTTAAAAGAAAAGTTAGTTTGGAATTGTCAATTGTTGTCAAGGGAATCGGGGGTTAACTCACTACAAATTTGTTCTAGATTTGTTGGGTTCTATAAGAGTTGTAGAGCTTATGCAAAAATCTTAAACTTGGCTATTGGCATGAGGGTTAGTTATGATCTATGTGCTCGATGCAAATTGAGGACAAGAAGTCTAAGTAATTCTGCCCTACTTCTACCTAAAAATTTGAAAATTTTGGGTCTTGTTAGTCCAAGTGCAAAGTGATATTTTGTCCTAAAATTGTTTAATGAACATATATAATTCAATAAATTTAGATCAGAGTATATAGCAAAAGTGTGGTAGTTTTAATTATTTTGAAATTGCTTACAAACATTAATTCTTTGACTCGAATATTATTATGGAAGACTTGAGTTAGTTTTCTAATGAAGGAGGATTTTATGGATGAGGGAAGTAGAATGTTGTTGATTCTTTGGCTAATCTAAATATAGCCATATAATTTTCACCAAATTTAATGTTAATAGATTGATGGTTCTTTGTTTCGGCTCAAACATGGGATATTTTGCCATGGAACAATTGGTTAGAGGCTTGAGGTTTTCATGGGATTAATCATTAAATCATAGGGGGAGTTAAGAGAAGAAAGAAGGCTATAAATCATGAGGAGCGTCTAATGCTCAAGCCTTCTTTTATTTTTGTTAAGAGTAGATTTGGGCTGATAATGTTCTCTAGAAAACTGATCACTTAATTTTATGGGCAAGGAATTATGGTATTTCAATCAATGGTTGGGAAGTTGGTATTCTTTTGAAAGAGATCGAAAGAAGAACTCAATATGTGCTATGGCTAGAAATGATCAAGTTCTAATATGCTACATAATTCTTTATATTAAGATCTTGTGAAGCAAATACTCTGAGAAAAAGATTATTTGAGAACTTAAGGATAACATGAGGAATTAGTTATTTTCAAAGTTTGAGGTTTCAGAAAAATTAATTTTGAGGATAAAACAGGGGAAAGAACATGAGACTCAGCTTCTTTGGCCCAGCCATCACAAAAACGAGCCCAAGAAACAACGAAAACGAAGGAAATACCTTCCCTTCCTTTACTCGAGTCATAGAAGGAGTCCCACTTTGGCTCCCCCTTGACTTCATCAAAGGCAAGGATACCCTAATTTCCATCATCTATAAAGCCTAAGCTTTTACCTATTGATCAATCAATAGATCACATCACATGAAAGGTAGGAGAAAGAAAAAAAATCATTGTCTCATGCCATAGCCTCTCACTTAAGATCTACTCCCTTGATTCCTTGCCAGAGTAGTTGTATAGTACCACCATCTCTTTTTACATCATCGTTCATCATGCCATCATTGCAGACCTGGATCTCAATGAGAGATCGGATTTCAAAATGGCAAATGAATCCCTTTTTTTGTGATATGCCCCCTCTTTATCTATTTTTCTTTAATGGCCAACCGAACCTCCAACCAAACCTTCTTTATATTGTCCTAGACTTACACAATGGAGCCTCATCATCGGTAAGTGAGTCGAGCAGCTATCACAGTCATTTCCTCTATGCCTTGTTGTTGCTTCTTTCAGCTCTTCGATACCTTGCAATTGTTGGATCTAAGGAGTAGCTAGCCTTGTGTTTCTTTTCTTCTTCTAGCAATTGCGTTTGCTAGGATATGTGGCCAATTGCCACCATGGGATGGTGCCACCTCTAGACCAAGCCTTCTATGCCCTTTGTTTTGAGAGAGAGAGAGAGAGAGAGGGAGAGAGAGACTCCATGGCCTCCTCCCTATTTAGTTCTTCCTCTTCCTCTCTCTCACCTCTATCCTCTCTCTTTTTTTCTCTTTCTCACTCTACCCTCTCTCTTCATGGTTTACTGGACCTAGTGAAGGATCTAAGGCTCTTACTTTGTGAATCTTAGGTTGACCCCATGGAGGGGTCATGGACTGGTATTACAGGCGACCATCCTTCATTGGCTATCCATGGACCTATTATAGATAATCTCTAACTTGTTAATCTTGTCTTGGTTGGGCGCCTATTTATTGATCTGAAGAATTTGGTTACACTGTAGTGATTGATTAGGATCTCTAGATGTTGCTACCCCCTGCTAACCTCATCTTTCTTTTTACACCAATCTTCTTTCACGATCAGTATTGATATTATGAGGAACAGAAATCAACTAGATAAGCAGATTTGAGCAAGACAATTTATGTTTTGATTCCTATAAATATTAAGGTAAATCCCTAATTTCTTTAATTAATTAGTTATCTATTTGGTAATATCAAGAAATTGGGGTTAATGATAACTTAGGCATCAAGAATTTTGAATTAGGAACTTAACAATGACTAGTTAATTATTGTTGCTTAGGATCAATCAATGGAAAGTTATTTTGTATTGATTGTTAATTGGAAATGTTTGGTATGGATGGATAGTGTTGCATCAGAGTTGGCTATGGATAAAGGTAACAATTCTCATAGTTACCCACCAGTAAATACTTGTTTATTGATTTGCATCGCTAGATTTGTATCATGAAATTTGTATTAATGGATTTGGCTTTTCATGAGATGATATTATTTTTATACTACTTTTTGGTATGACTACATTATGTGTTGATTGTATATATGTGTCAATGATTGATGATATGTTTATCTTAAAATTAAGGAACATACTGCTAAATTAGAATTGATTGGAGAAGAACAATTATAACAATTAGATGGATAAGAAATGGTAATTATATTTTGATATCAAATCTTTTGTTTTGCTTAATACATCTATCTTCTCTTGTTCTCTTTATAACATTTTGTAACCATCCCGATGTTTTGTGTTCCAGCTGAAGCTTATCTATATCCTACCCTTGTATAGCTCTTTATTAATAAAGATTGGGTGATTATAGCCTCCCATGTTCTCAAAAAAAAGAAAAGAAATGGTAATTATAAGAATCAGATGGACAAGAAATAATTTGGACTAACATCGTCATGTGAATAGCCTTCATAGGCTTATGGGATGGCCTCTATAAGATTATATGTCAGATAGCCTCCATAAATTTATTCGATAGCCTCTACGGACTTATATGTGGGATAGCCTCCACAAGCTTATATATGGGATAGACTCCATAGCTTATGTGTGGAATAGCTGTCACAAGCTTATGTCCAGGAATTATGTTTACCAATCATACATGGCTAGGACATGATCTTTGTTAATCCAAAGATAAAAAGTAAATTGTTATCAATTCTAGAATTGTGATAAAAAGGAATGGATGATAAGACATGTGAAATCAATATGAAATAAAAAGTTTTACTTATTGGCATGTCATGATTTATCTCTTTTAATAAGACAGATTTTTGATACATGTTTATAAGGATATTTAATGTGAGCTTTCATATATTATTTTTTCACTCTAATTTTGCTTTTTTCTATTTTTAAATTATATTCTTATATTGGTGTGGATATGCATAGGTTCTTACTAGGCTACAAAGATCACATCTTTTATTGTCTTTTTTTTTTCAGAGTTACAGAATGCTTGTACTTGGCTATAGTTGGGATCATGGGCAAAACAATAGAATAGTAGAGCATTATTAATAGCGATTAGATGATTGGGTTTATATTAATATAGAATATTTCGTTATGAAATATGATCATTATTATTTATGGATGTTGAGATTGTAACAGATTTTTAGGCGTTGCATATTCTTTAGGATCTTGCCCTAAGAAATTTACAACTGTGCTGTGTGGTCGACCTAGATAGTAGGTTCAGAGCATGACATCTCTAACTGTATTTCTTTCCTTGAGAAATAAATTTGGTGGGATTGTAGCCCTCCTCCTCCCTCCACAATACCAGAAGCAAAATGCAGCAAAAAGAAAGCGGAAGACTCATATCTTTCACCAGAAAATAAAGGGTCCGACACAGTGAGACCAATGCTATTAAAAATGAATTCGAGCTGCTCATTTTCCAATATGCTCATTTCTGGCCTAAATGTCCACTTCATATTCATTTAAATAAAAGATTGTGGACATGCATCGGTGCATGTAAGTGGAATCTAAATAAGTACATCTATTTTAAATAATCTCATGCACCTAGCTATGGTTTCAAAGAACCTTGGCCTTTCCTCGAGGCAAGCTTATTGATACTACACTTTACCAAATTATTCTGAGTTGATATTCCATTTTTTTTGTTTATCTACTAGATTTCTTTTTTTCAGCAAACTACATCGATCACATTTAGTTGCTGCCGTTTTAATTTTGAATTGCAGCAGCAACAATACTGCAACAAAAACTATTTATACCATTCATAACACGAAGCAAAGGTATACTTTAAACATTGCTTTTACAAACATTTACCACCATCAACGGCACGTCAAGGGAAGAGATTCCATTGTTGATGGTGAGCAGGCGGACATTGTTAACAGTGAACTATCTGACATACCAAAATTATCAAACCCTCCCTCTCCCATGGCTGAAATTTCGGCATTCCAGCCATCTTCAGATATCTCTAGAAGGGGAGCATCGCGTTCCAGTATTCGCATCACCAGCCGCATAGGAGGCCTAGAACTGGAGTTGGGGTGTGAGCAAAGAAGGCCAAGCTTTAGCACCATCTCCATCTCTTCGACAATATATTCATTCCCCAAGTTAAGATCCGTTGCCTCCAGAATAGTCCCTGCCTTCCAGCACTCCAGAACTTTGTCTACCAACACTACGTCTTCTTCTGATGCTCTTATCTCTATTGGCCTTCTTCCAGAAGCCACCTCAAGCAAAAATCCACCAAAGGCAAACACATCTGTGCTTGTAGTTGCCTTGCCGGTCTTGGTGAGCTCTGGTGCAAGGTAACCCACAGTCCCAACTACATGTGTAGTCTGGGGATCGGTTCCGTGATCATATAGTCTTGCCAGGCCAAAATCACCCAGTCTTCCATTCATCTGATCATCTAGCAAGATGTTGCTAGCCTTGATGTCTCTGTGAACAACCACCTTCTCCCATCCTTCATGCAAATAATAAAGCGCGGAAGCTACACCTTTGATTATTTGGAATCTTTGTTCCCAAGTAAGCATCAACTTAGGTTGGTTAAATAGATACTTGTCCAAACTAGCATTGGGCATGAATTCATAGACCAATAAGAGCTCCCTTTTTCTCCTGCAATAACCAAGGAGCTGTACCAAGTTCCGGTGACGCAAGCGGCCGATGCTAACAATCTCTGCAATGAACTCTCTCATTCCTTGTCTTGATTCATGCGAGACCTGCTTAACTGCAACTGGGATGTTAGTGTCTGGCATCACACCTTTGTAGACCCTGCCAAAACCTCCAGCTCCCAAGAGATGTTGGTCTCTGAATCCCTTGGTGGCCAAGAACAGGTCCTTGTAGCAGAACCTCTGGGGTCTCCCACTCTTCAAACACCTCTCTGAATTTAATCCTCCTCTTCACAAAAAAGATTGTGCCAGTTATGATTATCAACAACAAAACTATTGCCAGGATTATCAGCAACCCAATCTTCCAAGACTCTAAGGTTGATTTAGACCCTACGCGAGGGAGGGATGGAAGACGTGAGAGATCAAGTGCTTGAGCCTTTCCATTCAACTTAAAGCTCCAGCCCAGAACGTAATGAGATGTTATAAATGGTCCTACTGCAGAAGAAAATCCGACATACATATAGTCTGAGATCCAAGAGGAGAGATTCACATTTGAAGACAAGCATGGAACAGCCGGTTTGGCTACATCAGTAGGTGCTAACGTTACATTAAGCTGTCCATCCAAGTGATTATATTCTATCCAAGCCTGTATTGGTTTGCCACTCACAAGGCTCAGGTTCTGGAACACACCTCCATTGTCATTAGTGAAATAAGTTGCATGCTTGGATCTAATAGACTTTGGACTGTTAACATCAATTCCAACATGATTATCGTCAATATCATTGAATTCAGGGTTCATGTTTGTATCGAGCTCAATGGCCACAATTTGGTTTCCAGAGTATGAATTGCTTGAATTGAAGAGTCCCAGGAATTGACTTGGTAAGGCATAAGACAGATTTGCCGATTGCGCAAGGACGAAGGCAATTCCTTGGCCAAACAAGTCTTGGTACTTGGGGACCATTGCAAAGATGAAGGAAGTTGAGAAGGAGAGAGCTTTACCAGTTGTTGAGTTCTTAAAGCGGAGTGGGGTTGGGAGAAAGGCGTGGCCCTTGGCTGGCTGTCTAGTGTCAGTGAGAATTAGAAGGCCATTGGATGCGATCTCTGCAATGCCATCTAGTTGCAGCTGTTCGGCACAGGTACAGAATCCATGGTAAGTAAAATCGGCATCTTCTGCTAATGCTGTAGTGAGTGTGAGGATGAGAAAGAAGAGCATGTTCTTTTGAAACATGGATTGGGTCTAACAATATTCGCCTTTTGCAAGATGAGAGATTCCTTCTCTGGTTATGATGTTAATAACATAGGAGTGCCATTGGTTTCCGATGCCTATCCACTTCATGTGTCATAAATGCTTGGAAACTTGGGAGGGGAACATAAAGTAGTGAAGGGCCCACGCGATGACTAGAAGTCTTTCAAGATACATCGATGACTATAAGTCTTTGCTTGCAATTTAATTGGCATTTGGAAAGTTGGGAGAGGACAGAAAGTAGCGAAGGAATCGTGTGTTGACTGATGTTTTTTTTTTTCTTTTCCTTGGGTAAAAGATGACTTGAAGTCTATGCTTGCAATATATATAGTTGGCCATCTGCATCTATATCTATCTATTTATACAATACATTAAGGGAGAGTCTAGTGCCCTACCCTGAACGACAAATGTCAGATAGAGCTCATGGAACAAGCCAGTAATCAATGTCGCTGTGTGTCGTCAATCAATCATTAGTAAGGTGAAGAGAGGTGCCTCTCTTTGGCACTCTCATCTTGCCACACCCTTGACACCCCTCCCACCCCTGGCCCTTCTTGCGAGCTAAGAGAGTCAATGGTGGTATGGCTGCCCATCCTGCTCTCACCCCATGTCACATCCCCAACTCAAGGACGCAAGCCAAACCGTGGCATGCTAATAGCTAGAAAACTTTCTTCATAAGCATACATGGCATTTCAAATAGATATCAATGAATTATAGTGAAATTAATTTAAATCACTAAAAATCAAAGTTTAATTTATTAATCAATCTAAAGGATATCCAAATTTAAAAATTTTATATCAAATAAATCTCCATTAAAAATTTAAAATAATAATAATATATCTAAGTTTAATGATATTGATATTATCAAATCTCACTTCTATTCTCACTCCCAAGCAACACCTTCATCCGCAACTAAATATTAGAATCTGAAAATTAAGGGAGATAATGAGCTCGATAGCCTAATAGGTAATAAATATCTCAACTAGATATTTTAAATATTATCATAAAATATAATATTTAAAAATAATTATTGTGAATATATGTAAGAACATATTCCATACTAAAGTATTTAAATCAAATACTTTCAAATATTCATATGCATATATAATCATAAATTTTATTTGAATCGAACAACATATAACTCAATAGTCTTAACTATAACCACACTTGTACTTTATTATGGGGGTAGAATAGAAATAGTAAGCTCAGTTAGAGTACCAATGCATAACCTCCAATGGCAAGGTCTAAAAAATTAATATACAATCCACATTGGTTGGGTCCAAAAAATCAATGCACAGCCCCTATTGATAGGATCTAGAGAACCAATACATAATCCCTATTAGTAGAGTTCGAAGAGCATATAGGTTGAGAGTCTAAATCTAATCTGTGTCAAAATATTTTTGTAAGATAATATATATATATATATCATAATTTCATTCAGCATATGCATATTCTATAATAAACTTATTAGTATAGATATTGATTTTGTTGATGTTAAAAAAATTTGAGTATAAATTATAGTTACTAATGATGCTTGTGACAATAATTATAGAATTGCTTGTAATGCTCAATGGTTGATCCCATTTAAAAAGATGTCCTCTCAAAATTTGAGTAAATTCATATCTTCAAAATCAAAATTTTTAATATATGAAAGCAAAGAAGCTGATTCGGCATGAAAGAAATTTTAAAAAAAAAAATTCTAGCCTAGAAAGATTTCTTAACAAGATTATCATTCGAAAATTAATTTTGAGACGATAAATTTAGTCTAGAATATCTTTGAATATAAAAAACTACTCAAAAATAAAAATAATTACTTTTATAATGCTTGGCATGCTTTTGAGTCAACCAAGATAGAAGCTTAGCCGATCCAATCTCAATTTAAGAAAAAAAATAGAAAGATGTAAAATTCAAGCTTTTTTTAGCTAACCAAGTATTTTTCTGAGCTGATCAAAATAGGATCATAGCCAACGATCATATAAATAGATAGCCGACTTAGCCTCAGACTCAGATTGAAGATGGAAGAATAAAGATTTTAGATATTTTTCTAAGCTATCTATGAAATAAGATAGTCGATCAAGATAAGAACTTAGTCAACTCAAAGAATAGAATAGTTGATTCAGTCTTAGAGACAGAAGAAGACAAAAAGTAGTAAAAGTTTACAAGTTCTTTGAGTCGATCCAAAAAATAAGTTAGTCAATCCAATCATGAAGTGAGCCGACTAAGAAAATATTTGAGCCGATCAAATCTCGGGCAGATGGAACGGACAGAAAATAAAAAAATTTACATCTGTTTATGAACCAACTTAGAGTCTCACTTAGCCGACTTAGCACTTTAGATTAGCTGACTAAGATCTTAGATGAGCTGACCTATAGAATTCTGATAGCATAATAGCTAGTTTTTCAAACTATTTTTAATGGTTATATTTTGTGTCAAATGGCTATCTTTGAGCTTCCAACTACTACTACATTAATTGCAGCCATTTTTGAAGACACAAATTTGGAGAATTCAAATTGGAAACATAGTTATTAAATTTATTGAAGGAAATATTCAAGCTTTCAAGTGAAACAAGAAAAAGAGAGAGGAAGGACATCCTAAGAGCTTTCAATTTTTATCTTTTCATATTTACTCAACTCAAAAGAGAGGAAGTGTGCACTTAATTAAGCCAGCAACCATTGAATAAAAGCATTCAAGAACTCAAGAAAGAAGTCAATGCATTCAAGAGCTCAACCATTTTGACTTCCTCAAGAGTAA
Source organism: Elaeis guineensis (assembly GCF_000442705.2). Classification (NCBI taxonomy): domain Eukaryota; kingdom Viridiplantae; phylum Streptophyta; class Magnoliopsida; order Arecales; family Arecaceae; genus Elaeis; species Elaeis guineensis. Next base: position 129,529,116 of record NC_025996.2, read on the forward strand.
AGATTTTATTCTTTTGAGTTTTAAACTCTTGTATATCTTTCTTACTTGCTGTGATAAGTTTCTTGAAGAAGAAACTTGGATTTTGAGGGTTAGTCTAAGTCAAAAATTAGATATAGTAAGGTATTCGTTGGTGAGCCAGTAAAAACTAACTGGATTGATTGTGGGCTTGTGAAAATAATTTGCTATAAGATTTTGGTTGGTGAGCCAGCAAAAATCAACTAAGTTAGATTGTGAACTTATGAAAATAATCAAACTATAATCTTGTGGGATTATAGTTGGAATTCCTTAGTGAGTTGACTTAAGACAATTGATAGTGCTAAGACTGAGGGATAGCAAAAGATTGATGAAGAGCAATTGGTAGGCAATTGATTGTGCTAAGACTATCAAGCATAAGATCCTTCAGTTTTTTAGATCGAAGTGGACAGCCAATCTGGGAAGTGATTTGTTGATATCCTTCCCACCATCTAACAGGATGTCACTGACTTAGAGAATGCCTTTCTTGTCAAACAAGTATTGGCAAATGAGGTTTAGGAGACCTTTTGGTCTATAGTAGAAGACCAAGCTCCGAGGCTAGATGGAAGCCCCCTTAATTTTTTGGAGTTGTTGGGCTATTATCTACCATGATGTAATTATAGCTATTTTCAGTAGTTTGTCTCTTTAGCGGGGATGCCAAATGCCTAGAAGAAGACTTTCGTCACCCTAATCTTGTAAAAGTAGAATGCTTGTGAACCTAGCTAGTACTGACCAATTAAACTTTGTACTATCCTGTACAAAGCTATTGAAAAAATCATGATGATCTGAATGATGCTTGTCCTCCCTCACCTCACTAGCTTGGAGCAAGAGGCATTTGTGGGCAATTGAAGTATCATAAATAATATCCTCATGGCTCAAGATTTTATGCATGATCTCTAGAAGGCTTCTTGTCACTGTAGCCTTATGGCCATCAAGTTAAATATGGAAAGCGCTGATGATTGTATGAGATGGGATTTTTTAGCATATGCCTTGGAGAGTTTGGATTCCATGGGATGTGGATTAGCTAGATATTCGGCTATGTGTGGACTCCATCTTTTGCTATCCTGATCAATGGAATGCCAATGGAGTCCTCTTATTCTTCGATCAGTTGGCTTGTGTTAGGGTTGCTTTCTATCCCCGTACCTCTTCATCATTTGTATTAGTGCCCTATCTTGTGCCTTCTAAGTTGCTACCTTGAACTAGGTGCTCGAGGATTGTACACCAGCTTCAGGGGCCCAACCAATCTCACAACTCTTCTTTGTTGATGATTGCATGCTACTTGCCCATGCTACTGGGAAGAATGTAGTGGTTCTCAAGATTATTTTGCAATACTACTGTTCTACTTCTGGCCAAAAGTGAACCTCTTGAAGTCAATAGTCTATTCTAGCCCAAAGAAAAAAGTCACAATTGAGGAATGCAACGAGGGATAGTCTTGGAGTCATTGAGTAGGATGGGATTTGGCACTACCTTGGTGCTCTAATCTCTAGTAGGAGGGTATGTAAGATAGTGTGTAATATTGTTTAATAGAGGACCTAGGAGTGGTTGGAGAGTTGGCAGTCGAGATCACTATCCATGATGGACAGGGTAACATTGGTTAGATCGATCCTTAGCTCTATCCCTATATTTCTTATGATTAATACTATGCTTCCAAAATCCTCCATGGTAAAGCTTGAGTAGATGTTGAGAAACTTTCTATGGTGGGGCATATGGTGCAATTCAACTTGAGTAGTCCTTACCGGATGGTAGCCTTGGTGTTTAGCCTTTATTAATTAGAGAAAAGGCTTTGATGGCTAGGCATGCTGCATGGTACTGTTGGAGCCAAACAGCTTATGGAGCTTGGTTATGAGGGCTATATACAGCCTATAGATGTCACTCACAGATATTCAAGCTGGCCAAAATAGCTGCTTTATCTCTAATAGTGATGGCCAACATCAGATGGTCCATTAGAAATGGATAGTCTATGAATGTGATGGGGGATGCATGGATGTTAGATTTACCCCTAAGGCACGGGGGCCTATCATGGTCAATACCGAGGTGGGTTCAAATATGCAGATCTATGACTTATTCATTCTTGGGGAGAGGAGGTGGAACATTGCCTCCACTACTCATCTTTTTGGAGACCGTCTTGCTAAAAAGATTCAATCTTTGCCGATTCCTAGATATAATACTTTTGACAGGAGGGTGTGGTGTTTTACCTACTGCTCGATGGCAAAGGCCAAGGATCTTTATGATCTCTATAGAGTTGAGTCTGATTAGAGGTTGGATGATGCATGGATTTGGAGATTGGGCATTCACACGAGAGTTGCTCTATTCCTTTGGAAGGGGGCTTGGGGTCACATCCCATTTAAAGGGTCTTGAGTAGATGGGGGATGAGCCTTCCTCTAAGTTGCGATGTTTGCTCAACCATGGAGGAGTTAGTGGCACATGCACTATTTTAGTGTCCGACGGTGGTTTTGGTGTGGGAGCTATTGGATACTTTGGATTTTTGAATCTATGACGCTGACTAAGACCTTTCTTGCTTATCTAAGGGGCTGCATGAGCAGAGCATCTATTAGATGTTAGGATATCAAGATTGTATATTTTGCTTACCATCTCAGGCTTACCAGAAATGTCATAATATTCGAGAACAGCAATCAACCATTGAGATTTACATTGGAGAGGGCTTTTATTTAGGCAATAAAAGTTATTTATTCACATTCCATTGGAGAGCCTATGATGGCTTGAAAAAATTGGGACCCCTTATAAGCTCATGTAGTGACCTGGATGATGTTCTTCACTTTGTATCCCCCATACTCGAGCTTCCTTAAGGTGAACTTCAATGGTAGTATAATTGATGGTGGTAGCAGAGGAGACATTGGCTTTGATCGGAGGTCTTGACTCCCCATTCATTGCTGTTGGAGGTAGTCAGATAATGATACCACCATCCTTGAAGCCGGTCTGTGGAGGGCACTTTGGGCAGGTGTTAGTATGCTACACTCTATCTATGATCTAATTCTATCCACTTGGAGGGGGGCACTGCTATTGTGATTAATTGGATCCAAAGGTAGTCTAGGGTAGCAAACAGACACCCCCTGATCTAGGACATTTGGCAAAGACACACCTTTCTGTTTAATCATGTCTATAGTGTAGCAGACAAAGCTACAGACTAGTTGTCTCTTTTGTGGCATCGCATTCTAGCGATGTATTGTGGGCTGGCTATATGATCATGCCTCTCTTCTTCTGTGACATTTTTTTTTTTGATTTTATTAGATGTATTCAGAATGAAAATATTATCAGAGACTAGATTCATGAGAAGAGCCAAAACCAGATTCTTCAATAACAAGATAAAACAAGGAAGAATTCATATTTGTGAATAATAGCATGCACCTTAGCAGCCTGCAAAACATTTGTTATTTACATATAGGTTTGAGTCTAGCATTGAGTATCATGACCTGGATTTCATAGCCTTTTGTTTGCAGGGAATAACAGATGTTGGCTTCATCGGGAATCTAAGAGCTCATTCTTACATGATGGAATATAGCAGTACCTTTTCATCGAAATATGTACTAGTGCAAGCATTATCTTATGAATATAATGTCACAAAGTTTCACCTAAGCTAAAGAAGCTGAATGACTTGCTCAGAATTATTTGGTGTTCATATTTAACAAAGAATAAAAGATGAATATGACCATTTAATTGGATATTATTTTAGGTCTCTGAGTGAAGTGAGAAGAGAGGAAACAACAAAATATAACGATTACATTCAAAGTCCACTAGTGACCTAAATTCAAGAAAATCAACAATCTTCGAAGAGGATTGGATCCTTGCCAGTGGATGGAACAGTTTACAAGTAAACAATGACACTTTAATGAAACTATGATTCTTCTAGTTCTTCCTAATGATGCCCCTCCCATCCTTGGGTATTTCAGGCAGTGAAAGATCACCGTCCAACAACTGCATCACTTGGTGCATGGTTGGTCTAGCTGCAAGTATAGGATGTGAACAAAGCAATCCAATCTTTAAGATCAGTTCTGTTGGGGGATACCCACCGACCGACCGACCGGCCGACCGACCGACCGACCGACCGACCGACTGGCCGACCGACCGACCGGCCGACCGACTGGCCGATCGTCGGTCGGGCGACAGGCCGACGGACGCCATCAGCGGCTAACTACGGCCATTCCACGGTCCATTCCCGACCGACTAAACCCAGAGGTCTGGTAGCCGACCCACATGAAGCTCGCCGACCGACGGAGGAGTCCGACGCCACTCTGCTGGCCACCGACCTGGGGTCGGCCGACTCCACCTACCACCTACGGTCGCCAGACGTTGTCAGCCCTGACACGGACATGCGGCACAATTACCTAGGGGCATTGTCCCGCCCGGGGCCGGGTCAACCCTGGCGATTAGACGGCTACACGGCGACATGACGTTTTCACGGCGGCTCTGACAGTCTACAGTGAGTTGACAGTTCCTCACTTGTCCGCGCCATTAATGACGGCGCCATACCTAGCTCCACTATATATACCGGAGAAGGCAACAGTGCAAAGGATCGATCCGCCCGTCTCTCCCACATACGCAGGCTCGCTCCTCCCCCTCACTCTCTCTTTCTCAGAGCTCTCTGTCTGCATTTCACTGTTGCCCAGTCACCTCTCTGACTTGACCGTCGGAGGGTCCCCGCCGGAGCCACCTCCGGTCAGTGTGGACTTCCTTTTTTTTGCAGGCGCTCGTTCCCGGCGACCAGGCGACGAGGGGATTGGCCGCAACAGATTGGCGCGCCAGGTAGGGGAGCAGCATGACAAAGACAAGAGCTCAACGATCGAGAGTCACTGGGTCGGCCAGGCGCTCTTCCCGCCGGGAAGAAGCCTCCCCGCCCCCACCGGCGGCGGAGCCTAGCTCTCCGCACCCTGCAGTGACCACGGAGGCCCAGATCGCGGCCATCGTACGGCAGATGACCGTACTGACCGACGCAGTCAAAAGCCTCCAGCAACAACCGGCGGCCCGACCTATGCCTTCCAGGAGCAGCCGCCGACGACCGCGCCGATCCCTGTCGCCTCCATGCGAGCGCCCCCAACGGCGCTCCCACGGAGAGGAGGAGGTACGACCATGGCGCGACGACCGACGGTCCCAGCGGCCCTCCCCTTCCCCGTTGGAACGGGCAAGGAAGGAGAAACGGCCGCGCATACCGTCGGCCTCCTTTTCAGAATCTTCCGGAGGCTCCACCCCTGGGGTCTCCCAGCATCGACGAGCGGACGACTACGAGCGACGGTTCGAGGAGATCGACCGCCGACTCGCCCAACTGCAGATGGACGGCCAGAAGTCTTCGAACGACGTCGACTTCCAGACCGCCCAGCCTCTCTCTCGACTGGTCCTCGACGAGCCGATTCCCAGTCGGTTCAAAATGCCGAACGTGGAGCCATACGACGGCTCCACCGACCCAGTCGACCACCTCGAGAGCTATAAAGCTCTCATGACGATTCAAGGGGCAATCGACGCTCTTTTTTGCATCGGCTTCCCCGCCACACTTCGCAAGGCTGCCAGGGCTTGGTACTCCGGTCTTCGATCGGGCAGTATCCATTCCTTCGCGCAGCTCGAGCACTCGTTCGTGGCCCATTTCAGCACCAGTCGAAAGCCACCGCGAACGTCGGATAGCCTTTTCTCCCTCAAGCAGGGGGAAAACGAGACGCTCCGACACTTCGTGGCGCGATTCAACGCGGCCACGCTCGAGGTCCGGGACCTCAACGAAGACATGGCGGTTTCAGCCATGAAGCGGGGCCTGAGGTCGTCCCGATTTACTTATTCTCTGGACAAGACCCTCCCCCGAACATACGTCGAGCTACTGGAGCGCGCATACAAGTATATACGCGCGGACGAAGGAGTGTCCGACCGATGCTTGGTCGAGCCCAGAGGTCCGAAGGAGAAGCGAAGAAAAGGTCGGGAGCCCGCCGAACCAAGCAGGCCCCCGGCCAATAGTCGGCTTTCTCCACCCCGACAGATCCAAAAATCACCGCGCCGACAGACTCCGAGGCCGGTGCGTCCCAAGTATGACTCCTACACTCCTCTCTCCGCTCCCCGTGCGCAGATCTTGATGGAGATCGAAGGGAAAGAATACCTGCGACGGCCTCCGCCTCTGAAGGCAAAGGGCCTCGACCATCGGAAGTACTGCCGGTTCCATCGGAGCCACGGCCACGACACCGAGCGATGCATCCAGTTGAAGGATGAGATCGAAAATCTCATCCACCGGGGGTATCTCGGCAAATTTCGAAAGGGTCCGCCGACCCGACCGACTGCCTATCGACGCCCCCAGCCGACTGAAGAGGCGCCGACTAACCAGCCGACGGCTGGAGTCATCAACATGATCTCCAAGCGGCTGGGATCGGGGACGTCTACAGGGGGGAGCCGACGAAAAAGCCGCGCCCGGACGACGTGATTACCTTCTCAGAAGACGACGTTCGGGGCATCCAGACTCCCCACGACGACGCTGTTGTTGTGTCGGCGACAATAGCCAATTATGATGTAAAACGAATTTTTGTTGATAATGAAAGTTCGATAAATGTTTTGTTTTACTCGACCTTCTCCCGAATGCGACTACCGACTGATCGACTTAGTAGGGTCTCCACGCCCTTGATCGGCTTTGCCGGAGACACCGTCACAACAGAAGGAGAAATCACCCTGCCCGTGACGGTCGGTACCGAACCACGGCAAAGCACAGTCTCCCTCATTTTCGCGGTCGTCCAAGTTCCTTCGACCTACAACGCCATACTCGGGCGACCCGGATTGAACGCCCTCAGGGCGATCGTCTCGACGTCCCATCTCCTTGTTCGATTCCCGACCAAAAACGGAGTCGGGGAGATGCGCGGAGATCAACAGCTCGCCCGACGATGCTTCCAAATCTCCGTCCAAAGCGACGAGACAAAGGATCCCCTGACAATCGACAAACTGGATCAACGGGAGGAGGAAGAGCGGGGTTCGCCGGCCGAGCAGCTCGAGGCGATCCCGATAGGAGAAAATCCCGACAGAAAAGTTTGGGTCGGGTCTCAATTGTCCGACACCGAACGCCACCGACTGGCGGAGCTGCTGACGGCCAACGCCGACATATTCGCATGATCGGCAGCAGATATGTCGGGCATCCCTCCAGAAACAATTACTCACCGACTCAACATCGACCCGACAATGAAGCCGGTGAGGCAGAAGAAAAGGTCCTTCGCCCCAGAAAGGCAAAAGGCCATTGACGAAGAAGTGGACAAGCTGCTCGAAGCAGGCTTCATTCGGGAATCCACGTATCCCGATTGGCTCGCCAATGTCGTCATGGTCAAGAAAGCCAACGGGAAATGGAGGATCTGCATCGACTATACCGACCTCAACCGAGCATGCCCGAAGGATAGCTTTCCACTCCCGAAGATCGACCAGCTGGTGGATGCGACGTCCGGATTTCGACTGCTCAGCTTCATGGACGCCTTCGCCAGGTACAATCAGATCCGAATGGCGCCTGAAGACGAGGAGCACACCGCATTCGTGACCCCCAAGGGCCTCTACTGTTATCGGGTGATGCCCTTTGGATTGAAGAATGCCGGCGCCACCTACCAGCGACTCGTCAATAAGATCTTCAAAGACCAGATCGGGCGTAACATAGAGGTATACGTGGATGACATGCTGGTAAAGAGCACGCAGATCCCGGACCATGTTCAAGATCTCGAGGAGACCTTCCGCACCCTTCGACGACACCGAATGAAGCTCAACCCGACCAAATGCGCTTTCGGGGTGACCTCAGGGAAGTTCCTCGGATTCCTCGTTTCTCAGAGAGGGATCGAGGCCAACCCTGAGAAGATAAAGGCAATCCTCGACATGCGTCATCCGAATGCCAAGAAGGAGGTCCAACAGCTGAACGGAAGAATCGTCGCTCTTAGCTGATTCATTTCCCGATCAGCTGAAAGGTGCCTCCCGTTCTTCAAGACCCTGCGCCAGGCGAACGGTTTCTCTTGGTCGGATGAGTGCGAACAGGCCTTTGAAGACCTGAAAAGGTACTTGGCTTCCCCGTCGCTGCTCGTGAAGCCACAGGTCGGGGAGACCTTGTATCTCTATTTGGCCACGTCTCTCGAAGCGATTAGTTCGGTGCTCGTTCGAGAAAACGAGTGCCGAACCCATCAGCCCATCTACTACACCAGCAAAGTGCTCCACGGCACCGAAGCTAGATACTCGGAGACGGAAAAGATGGTTTTCGCCCTGACCGTCTCCGCGCAACGGCTCCGACCATACTTCCAGGCCCACGCCATCGTGGTACTCACCAACCAGCCCCTGAGGGCCGTACTGTGCCGACCCGACACATCTGGACGACTCGCTAAGTAGGCGATGAAGCTTAGCGAGTTCGACATTCAGTACCGACCGAGGCCTGCCTTGAAGGCTCAGGTCTTGGCCGACTTCATCGCCGAATGCCCGACGACCGACCGAAGGTCGGGAGCTGAAGGCCCGGGACGAGATTCGGTCTCTGAGCCAGACCCGATCTCCACCTGGGTACTCCACATCGACGGAGCCTCCAACGCTCAGGGAAGCGGGGCCGGGCTCCTGCTCACGAATTCGGATGGGGTAGTCACCGAATACGCCCTCCGGTTCGACTTCAAGGCCTCCAACAATCAAGCCGAATACGAGGCACTCCTCGCGGGCTTGAGGATGGCGAAGGAACTGGGCGTCGACAGCCTCCGGGCATTCTCCGACTCTCAGCTGATCGTGGGGCAGGTCAAGGGCGACTTCGAGGCGTGAGATCCGACCATGATCAAGTATCTTCAGAAGGTAAAGGATCTCGTGGCCCGCCTCGAGCATTTCGAGATCTCCCACATCCCCAGGACGGAGAACGCCCGTGCCGATGCCCTCTCCAGATTGGCAACGTCGGCCTATGATTCTTTGGGTCGGACGTTTGTCGAAAACCTCCAACAGCCGAGCATCGATCGGGTCGAAGAAGTACAGCAGCTAACGTCTGAACCAAGTTGGATGGACCCGATCGTCCGGTACCTGTCCGACGGGACCAGTCCCGAAGATCCCGCGGAGGCCAAGCGACTCCGATGGTCGGCGTCGCAATATGTGATCATGGACGGCCGACTCTACAAGAGGTCGTTCTCCCTCCCTCTGCTCAGGTGCTTGGGACCGACCGACGCTGACTACGCTCTCCGAGAGGTTCACGAAGGAATTTGTGGGAATCACTTGGGGGGCAAGTCCTTAGCCTTCAAGGTCTTGCGACAGGGCTACTACTGGCCGACCATGAGGAAGGATGCGGCAGAGTTGGTCCGAAGGTGCGAGCCATGCCAGAAGTATGCCAATATTCAGCACCAACCGGCCAGCCAAATCACTCCCATTGTCGCTCCATGGCCCTTCGCTCAGTGGGGAGTCAATATTCTCGGCCCCTTCCCACCGGTGTCAGGCCAGAGGAAGTTCATCGTTGTCGCCATCGACTACTTCACGAAGTGGGTCGAGGCCGAGCCCTTGGCGCAGATCACCGAGCAGAAGATGGAGGACTTCATCCAAAAGTCCATCATCTTCAGGTTCGGATTGCCGCACACCATCATCACCGACAACGGACGGCAATTCGACAACCAAGACTTCAAGGACTTCTGCGCCAGGTTCCACATCCGTCATCGACTAACTTCAGTCGGGCACCCACAGTCCAACGGTGAGGTTGAGGTGACGAACCGAACCCTGCTCCATGGACTCAAGACCCGACTGAACGAAGCCAAAGGTCTCTGGGTCGACGAGCTGGGCTCCGTCCTATGGGCTTACCGAACGACCCCCCGTGTCCCGACCGGGGAGTCACCGTTCAGTTTGGCCTACGGGACAGAGGCTATGATCTCGCTCGAGATTGGCCTGCCGTCTTCAAGGGTCGAGCAGTACCACGAGCCGGACAACTCCGAAAGCCGGAGGGCCGACCTAGACCTTCTCCCCGAACTGCGAAATAAGGCTCAAATCCGAATGGCCTCATATCGACAGAGGGTCGCCCGGTACTACAACGCTAAGGTCAGACCAAAGCTCTTCAGGCCTGGCGACCTAGTCTTGAGGAAGGCGGAAGTGTCGAAGCCCTTGGACCAAGGGAAGTTGGCTCCCAACTGGGAAGGACCCTACAAGGTTGCTGACACCTTCGGGCCGAGGGCCTACCGGCTGGAGACCCTTGAGGGGAAGCCCATTCCCCGGACTTGGAACGCCGACAACTTGAAGCTGTATTACCAGTGAATTTTGTGGTTGGAATACAAGTTCAGTTTTAAATTTCGGAGTCCTGATCCTTCGACGTTCAACGATCCATCGGCCCCTTACCAGGACCGATGCACCTACGGGAGTCGATACTCCTTCGACGTTCAACGATCCATCGGCCCCTTACCAGGACCGATGCACCTACGGGAGTCGATACTCCTTCGACGTTCAACGATCCATCGGCCCCTTACCAGGACCGATGCACCTACGGGAGTCGATACTCCTTCGACGTTCAACGATCCATCGGCCCCTTACCAGGACCGATGCACCTACGGGAGTCGATACTCCTTCGACGTCCAACGATCCATCGGCCCCTTACCAGGACCGATGCACCTACGGGAGTCGACAGCCCACGCGATTGTTGTCGCGACTTCCGACCAGGCTGCGGCCAGTCGAGGGATATTCGGCTTACCACCATTTCCACACAACGCGACCTTAGTCGCACCCACAGCTTCCCGACCGATTGACGGTCGAACGAACGACATCCGGCTTGCTACCATATGTCGGACGACACAGAACCCGACGCAAGAGCTTGGGGATCCGACTTACTATCGCTCCCCCGACACTGCGCCAGTCGATGTTCGACTGAACGCATCTACGGAAGTCCGACTACCGAACCTTTACCAGGTTCGGTCGGCTCCCGACTTAACAGATGCGCCCGACCGGCGACTTCAACTATTGGAAGCCGACCTAAAGTCGGGACACAAGCTACTTCAGAGCTGTGCAAGTCGGTTAAGTCCTACCGACTTACCCGAGTTGGCGACTTCTCTAAGTTGGTAACTAGGGTTCGACATTACAGCAATAAGAGACATTTCAAACAAAAGACACAAGAAAAGACAATTTCATTCATTGATCAAAGGAAATTACAAAGTCGGGCCGAAGCCCGATTACACGTATTTTCAAAAAGAAACAAAAAGAAGACGGTCGGCTGGACCGATCATTCGTCCTGGTTGATCTCTTCGACCGACGGAGGATCGGGAAGGATCGGCGTCTCGACCGTGAGCGGCGCTGGGTCAACGGCAGAAGGATGTCCTTCAGTCAGCAAGGGACCTTCGGTCGGCTCCTGCTCCGGGACGGCTTCCTCCGCTGGGATGACGCCTCCCGACAGCTGGTCGGCCTCCTCTTCGGCTCCCTCCTCTTCGGCGAGTAGCGGGATGACTCGGCTGACGTCCACCTCTGGGTACAAGGCATGGACGGCATCCCGACCGTCCTCGAACCCGACCCGGTAGGAGGCGAAGCCCGACTCGAGCATCTCCTCCTTGTACCGGTCGGAGGCCCGGAAGTCCTCAACCGCACGATCGGCCGACTCCCTCGCTGACCGTGCCTCATCCTCAGTGTGGGCCAGCTCCTCCCTCGCCAACTCCGCCTCGGCCCTAGCAATTTCGGCGTCAATCTGGGCGATGGACAACTCCTCTTCGGCTTCCGCGAGCTTCCCCAGGCTGACCCGAAGTTGCTCGCGTTCCCCTTGGAGTTCGGAGGTGGCACCGTCCCGTTCGCGTCGAAGACGACGCACGGCCCGACCTTTGTGCTTGGCCTCCTTCTTGGCCGACTTCAGTTCGGCCATAAGCCGGGAGACCTCGTCCGTCAACTTGGCCTCCCGGTCGACCGACTCCTGCAGTTGGTCGACCAGCCTCGCTCTTTCGGCCTCGGCCGCCGCCGACCTTTCTTTAAAGGCTGCCCGAACGTCGCCGAACCTTCGGTATCCGGCCTCCAACTCAGACATGGTGAAGATCAGCTGCCGACGGAAAAAAGCTTCGTCAGAATTATGTGGCAAGCAAAAATTCTTCTAAGGAAAAAGGTGACGCGAAGCTTACCTCAACCATTGTCGGGTAGAACCGCGACAGCATCTCGGTCACCTGCCGAGACCGCAACGACTGCACGTCGGTAGGGAGGAGGATCCCCTGGCACAACCTCCTCGCAAGGTTGTGGTCGGCCAAGGCCGATGCACCCTCAGGGTAGTATGCGCTGGGGGGCATTGATCTCTCCTCCTCCGAGGGCTCCATCGGGGCTTTCCCCCGATCAGCTGCCCCGACCGATGGGGCTGGCAGCGATGGGACGCTGGAGTTCGACCCGGCGCCCCCCGTTGCGCCGGCGGACGCCTCCGGACGATGTTCGGCTTCCCGAACGTCATCCGGCTCCACCCGCGGCGAAGCCGCCGACACTCCTTCGGCCACTTCCTCGGTCGGCCTCTCTTCGACTTGGACAGTCGGAGCCGCGAGGGCTATGATCGGCTCCGACCCCTCGGTCGCCGACGCTTCCACGGTTGGCGGGACTGGGGTTGGTCTCTTGGAAGGGCGCGAAGGGCCAGCCCCCGACGCTGGCCTCTTCCTCGCGGCGGCAAACTGACGAATCTCGGCATCGGTCGGCCTCATCCTCGGCGGTGTCCCTGCAAAACCGACCAGTGTCAAAGGCCGGACCAGAACTACCCTAAAGCCGAACAAAAAGAAAAGCTGGGGGATCGGGCGATACCTATTCGGGGGACCAGACTCAGGCCGGCATCATAGAGAGCTTGCTCGGTAACAAGCTCCCTCTGCTTCGGGACCGACATGTCTTTGAGTCGGTGGAAGTCCTCCCGGTCGTCCGCATCGACCCGACTGTTGTCGTTGGCCGCAGTTCGGGGTACACCCCAGCGGGAAGGAAAGCCCCAAGAAGAAGAAGAAGAAACAAAAAAGAACTGGTTCTTCCATCCATGAATGGATGATGGAAGACCGGTTATGAAAGCAAGACCCTTCCGGGGGTTGAAGAGCCACCACCCTCGGGCCTTAGGGTGGGGTCGGAGCACAAAAAATGCCCGGAAGAGGGAAACGCGAGGGTTGGTCGGCAAAAGCTGACACAACAACGCGAAGGAGATTATCAGACGAACAGAGTTCGGCGCCAGCTGCGCCGGACAGAGTCCGTAGTAATCAAGCAGATTCCGGACGAACTCCGGAATCGGGAGCCGAAGACCCGCGCGAAGGTCTTCGACATACAGCGCCAGGTCGCCAGGCGGAGGGTTGTTGACCCGACCGTCGGCCCCTGGAGCGGAGAGCCGAAACTGCTCCGGGATGCGATAGTGCTCCCGAAGCTGATCGACATTCGGCCCCGAAAGCGAGGAAGCCTCATCTTCCGGAGCCGATCGAGAGTCGTCGGTCGGGTTCCCCGACCGAGCTCCCTGGGTCGGTTTCCTGGTCATTATGCAGGAACCAAAAGAGCAGAAAGGGAAGAAGAAGGAGAAGAGGGGACCACGAACCCGATGGACCCTCCGGAAGTGGAGAAGAGCTCTGCCCGCGACGACCGAGAAATCGCCCGGACAGAGTTTCCCCCAGCAAATGGCGAGTGTGGGTCCTGGGTCCGGGAGGTCCTATATATATAGGGCCGACCGACGGCCGAGATGCTCCCGCGCCAACCAAAGACCTCCAGATGCGCGACGCGTGGCGCCCGCCGGTTGGCTGAGGATTCGACGCGCTTCGTCCCGGGACGCCCGCACCGCCCTCATTAAATGCCGGAGCGGACGCCGGCCAACCACCATGACACGCGGCGCGCGGGGGTTGGCTCCGCAGTCGGCCGCCCGCGCCGGTCCGCGTTCCCGATGGGACGCCTCGCCCGCGATCGGCGCCGAATATCCGATCGACTAACGCCGTATCGTCCGGCGCCCGATCTTCTGACACCGACGTGACGACTGACGACGACAAGACGTGGCGTCTGACACCTGACGCCGGCGCGACTTCTGGCATCGACTAGACGTTCGGATCACTTGGGATTCGTGAGGTGTCTGACAACGGATCAGCCGGCGGTACGGTCGGATCTGCACATGCGACAAATCCACTCCCAGTCGTCCGGTCTTGCTACCCGAATGAAGGCATCGGCCAGCTCTCCACCCGACTTAGGAGTGGAGGGGGGCAACTGTTGGGGGATACCCACCGACCGACCGACCGGCCGACCGACCGGCCGACCGACCGACCGACTAGCCGACCGACCGACCGGCCGACCGACTGGCCGATCGTCGGTCGGGCGACAGGCCGACAGACGCCATCAGCGGCTAACTACGGCCATTCCACGGTCCATTCCCGACCGACTAAACCCAGAGGTCTGGTAGCCGACCCACATGAAGCTCGCCGACCGACGGAGGAGTCCGATGCCACTCTGCTGGCCACCGACCTGGGGTCGGCCGACTCCACCTACCACCGTACGGTCGCCAGACGTTGTCAGCCCTGACACGGACATGCGGCACAATTACCTAGGGGCATTGTCCCGCCCGGGGCCGGGTCAACCCTGGCGATTAGACGGCTACACGGCGACATGACGTTTTCACGACGGTTCTGACAGTCTACAGTGAGTTGACAGTTCCTCACTTGTCCGCGCCATTAATGACGGCGCCATACCTAGCTCCACTATATATACCGGAGAAGGCAACAGTGCAAAGGATCGATCCGCCCGTCTCTCCCACATACGCAGGCTCGCTCCTCCCCCTCACTCTCTCTTTCTCAGAGCTCTCTGTCTGCATTTCACTGTTGCCCAGTCACCTCTCTGACTTGACCGTCGGAGGGTCCCCGCCGGAGCCACCTCCGGTCAGTGTGGACTTCCTTTTTTTTGCAGGCGCTCGTTCCCGGCGACCAGGCGACGAGGGGATTGGCCGCAACAAGTTCCACTTCCCCAAGATCATAATCACCTCCCAGTGTTGCATCTGTAACCTCTAGAATTACTCCATTCCTCCAACTCATCCACACCCAGTCCACCAAATGAAGATCCGATGATTCTTGCTGCATTATTGGCCTCCTTCCACAGACAACCTCAAGTATGAAAACCCCCAAGGCGTAGACATCAGTGCTCGTAGTTGCCCTCCCTGTTTTAGTGAGCTCTGGAGCTATGTAACCAAAAGTTCCACCGCATGAGTGATTTGAGGATTGCTACCACGATCATACAATCTTGATAGTCCAAAGCCTCCCAACTTTCCATTCATTTCACTGTCCGGTAAGACATTGCTCACTTTTATATCTGTGTGTATAACAATCTGCTCCCGCTCTTCATGCAAGTAGAGCAAACTTGAAGCCACACCTCTGATATTTTTTAGTCTCTGACTCCAGCTAAGTGTTGTTGGCTTGTTTGCATCATAAAGGAACTTGTCAAGACTTCCATTGGACATGAACTCGTAGACCAAAATGAGTTCCCCTTTCCTACGGCAATAGCCAAGAAGTTGGATCAAATTGCGGTGGCGGAGTTGACTGTTACTCGCAATCTCGCCCACAAACTCCCTCGTTCCTTGCTTAGAATCATGAGATATCCTCTTCACAGCAATTTCGGTTTTTGAGGTGGGTAGCTTGCCTTTGTAGACAAAAACCACCAACTCCCAAAAGATTTTCTTCTCGAAAGCCTTTGGTAGCCTTGAATAGTTCTTTATATGAGAATCTGTGAGTTCTATGTTCTGGCTCCCACTCTTCGAGAACTTCGGCATATCTTGCCTTTCTTCTTATTATGTAAGCAATGCAGCTGGCAGTTATAGCTTTGAACACCACTACTCCTATGGCCACCCAAATTATCAAAGATGCTAGTTTTCTTCTATGCCTTCCGGAAGGAAGTGAAGGAAGGCTGGACAGGTTGAAGGCAGCCGCTGGCCCATTCATCTTAAAGCTCCAACCCAGAACATAATGGGATGTTAGAATGGAGCCTGTAGAAGAAGAAAAGCCAACATACATGGTGTCTAATATTACAGAGGACAGATTAACTAAAGAAGACAACAATGGACGCGCGGCTTGGTTTGGGCACACTGATGGGGGATATTGTTACATTTATCTTTCTGTCTAGATTGCCATAATCTACCCAGACCTGCATAGGTTTCCCGCTTATGAGGCTGAGGTTCTTAAAGTTGCCAATTCTCTCAATGAAATATGATGCTGGTGCGGCGATTATGGACCTTAATCCATTGACATCAATTCCGACATGGTTGTCGTCAATGTCTCCAAACTCCATGTTGGAGATGGTGTCCAGCTCAATGGTAAGGACATGGTTTGATAAATTGCCATTATTGGAGGAGTTGAAGAGACCAAGGTATTGGTTGGTCATAGCCCCAAGGAACCCCTCGTTTGGAAAGAGCACAAATGCAAGTCCATGGCCGCTCACATCTGGATGTTCGGGGTGTATTGCGAAAACAAAGCAAGTAGTGAGAATAAACATTGCCGTCCGAGGTGTTCTTAAAACGCAGTGGCACTTTGTGGAATGTATAACCTTGCCGGTTCTTTGTACTGTTGGTTAATCGCAGAAGGCCATTGGGTGTGATCTCTGCTACGCCATCAAGGTATAAGAAGTTTGAATTAGGATGGATGGAAGCTTGGGTCAAATACCTGACCTAGGTTGGAATCAAATCTAGGTCTCTTGTATCAATGCACCAATTGGCACCTCCAACCTATAAGAAGTTTTAATTTGTATCAGGATTTAATCAGAATATCTTTCAGAAATTCCTGTTCATTTTTGTGCGCATGGAATATAAGGATTGCTACCCAAGATATCATACGTCCTGTAATAATGAAAATGCAAGTTTTGACAATCAATCTCTTTTGGACCACTACAGTAACGTCAATTTAAAGTACTCTAACAGAATGGGCGATCATAAATTTATGCCATAATTCAGGGAAATGAGGGTAATATGACCTTCATTTAATCCCTATGGTTGCATTTGGTAGCTGGCAATCTAACGCTTTGATGAAAAGGAGGAAGAAGACGCATAAAACAAAAAAAAAATGGCAAAGGAAGAGAAAAATCTCTTATGTGGAATTTTAATTCAATAACATGAATAAACTGACTACAACATTGGCCAGGATGCCTTATTGCGCGCTCTCATTGGCCTGTCAAACAATTGAATTAAATTTCAAAATTTGCAATGATGGCAAAGTAGTCAGCCTTGTAGAGCTCGAAAAGAGCTATCTGAAATGAGGTCAACTTAAAAATTTTGACATCGGATGATAAAGTTATGACCATTCTAGCTCGACAGTATCAGAACCCTATAAAAATCAATGCTATCAAGTCGATCACGCATTCTTTCTGGTTCGATCCTTCAAATCCATATATCTGATCGCTATGATGTCTGTGTCATCCTCTCCAGGCTGAAAAAAATTCATCCTCGAGTTAGAAGCCTCCTTATATGATGAATCATCTGTATAAGAAATTAGATGCTTCACGTTGAATACATTAGAGATTCGAAAATGGCTGGGCAGCTTCAACTTATAGGCATTGTCATTGATCTTGCTGATTATCTGGAGGGGACTGATCTTACGTTGACTCAACTTGTTGTATTCTCCCACTAGATATCGGTCCTTAATCAGAGCAGCCCACACATAGTCGCCAACCTCAAAAGTTATTTTCTTTCGATGCTTGTCCGTGGCCTCCTTGTATTTGGCGTTGCTGGATTCAACCTGTTGTTTGACTGACTGATGGATAGGTTGAAGTTCTTCAATCCAATTTTCATCCTTTGCACTAGGTCATCTTTTGGAAGTGATGGGAGTTAAATAACCTAGAACACTACTCGGATTCGGTCCATAGACAATGTGAAACATGCTGTAGCCTGTGGTCTCGTTCGCCGAATGATTGAACGTGAACTCAGCCTGTGCCAAGACAAGTCCCGCTGCTTTAGGTGCTCACCAGCAAGACTCGATACATTTTTCCAGCTCTTGTTGATGGACTCGGTCTGACCATCTGTTTGAGGATGGTAAGCTGAACTGAATTACAAAGTGGTTCCCAATCTTTCTATAAACTCTTCCAGAAGTGACTCATGAACTTTGTGTCTCGATCAGATATCATGGATTTGGGCACTCCATGGAGTCATATAATCTTTTTGAAAAATAACTGAGCAATGTTTGAAGCATTTATGGTCTTGTGACAAGCAATGAAGTGGGCCATCTTGGAGAACCGATCCATGACCACAAGGACTGAATCACTCCTCCTTTGAGTCACAGGCAATCCCAACATAAAATCCATGCTAACTTTTTCCCAAAGATGATCAGAGATAGGTAAAGGAGTGTATAGCCCAATATTGATTGCCATCCCCTTAGAAACTTGACATATCTGGCACGTTGCACAGAGCAAGTCACATCACGCTTTATCTTGGGCCAAGAATATTTGCTATGGATTAATGTGAGAGTCTTATCTCTGTGGAAATGACCTTCTACATGAAGCTCCTATACTATCTTCTCCCATAAAGAGCAATCAGAGATACAAAGCAGTATACCTTGAAACAAGAAGCCATCAAGTAATTGGAAATCGATTTGTTCATGAGAATGTACCTCTTATAGAATTCAGCCAAAATCTGGATTGCTGGCATAGAGGTCCTTCTAGGTATCAAATTCAATCACCTCCACACAAAGAACTTGTAGCAGCCTGGCTGTTCGGCTTAGTGCATCTGCCATCCAATTTTGAGCATCAGATTTGTACTTCAGAACAAAGTAAAACTCCTGCAAGTAATTCACTCACTTGATATGCCTGCGGCTCAATTTTTCTTGTCCATTGATGTACTTCAGGGCTTTGTGATCTGTGTATCAGAAAAACTCCTTTTGGACCAAGTAATGATGCCATTGCTTATGTGCACTGATCACTGCTTAAAACTCCACATCATAAGTTGAATAATTCAACTTGGATCCGGACAACTTTTCACTATGGAAGCAAACAGGCCACCTCTCTTGACTGAGAACTCCACCAACCCCTGTAGAAGATGCATCACACTCTGCCTCGAACACTTTGGAGAAATCTAAAAGGACAAGGACATCAGCAGAGGTGATCTTTTCTTTGATTTCTTCAAAGGCGGTCTGCACCTCAGGTGTCTACTAGAATCTCCTCCCTTTCATGCAGTCAATCATTAGGGACATCATAGAAGAGAAACAATAGATGAATTGTGGTAGAAGGATGCCAAGCCGTGGAAGCTTCAGACTTCAGAGATGCTGCACAACGTTGGCCAGTTCTGAATAGTTTGGACTTTCATTGGATTAGCCCACAGCCTCTCCAAGGAGACGATATAGCTAGCCTAGAAAAGTTAGGCTATCTCCCACAAAACTGTACTTCTTGGGATTGGCAAATAACTTCTTTCTCCTCAGTATGCTAAGAACCTTTGCAAGGTACTGCAAATGATCTTCTAAAGAAGGACTGTGGATAAGTATATCATCAAAGTAAACCACGATGAATTTACCAATGAATGGTTGCAGCACATGGTTTATGAGCCTCATGAAGGTGCTTGGTGCATTAGAGAGTTTGAACGGCATCATCAGCCACTCATACAGGCCTTCCCTTATTTTGAAGGCTATCTTCCACTCATCTTCAGGTTTGATGTGAAACTGATAGTAGCCACCCTTCAGATTGATCTTGGTGAATACCTTGGCCCCAGCAAGTTGATCAAGCATGTCATCCAGCTTGAAAATCAAAAACTGATATTTGATAGTGATCCAGTTGATAACTCGGCTGTCTACGCACATGCACCATGAAACATCTTTTTTTGAAACCAGCAGAACAGGAACCGCACACGGACTCATGCTTGGATGGATGAATCTCTTATCCAATAGCTCTTGGATCTACCACTGCAACTCCTGATGTTCAGCTAGACTCATGCGGTATCCCGATTTGTTCGGTAGACGCAACTTGGGAACAAGATTGATATGGTGTTGTATGTTACTTTCTGATGGTAATCCTACAGGCAAGTCTTCAGGGAATACATCAGTAAATTTTTTAAGTATAGGACGTACCAGGGATAGGGTGTCTCGCTCAACCAACTCACCCTTTTCACCACTGCTAGCAAGTAGTCGGCTTCCATTGTTTCCTTCAGACAGGTGTGCTTCATCAGAATGTTGATGCTGGTCTCTACTTTATGTTTGGATAAGTCCTTTTCCTTCATTAGTGCCAGGGTGATCTTCTGATTATCTTTCTAGAAGGTATAAGTGTTTCAACGGCCATCATGAATAACACCACGATTATACTGCCACAGTCTTTTCAGGAGTAGATGACAAGCATCCATTGCAATATCACACCATACCTTATCATAGTACTTCTGCCCAATAGAGAACAAAATAAGGTAGTGACTGTCAACAATCACCTCACTCCCCTTTTGAAATCAAGACAGCTTGTATGGTCGCAGGTACTTCTCGGTGGCTAGATTCAATTTTGTAACAGGCTCTTGGGAGATGATGTTTTCATAGCTTCCACCATCTATGATGACTTTGCAGACCTTCTTCTTAATGGTGCAGCAGGTATGAAAAATATTGATCTATCTTCAATCCTCTTTTCTTCTCTTTTGGGAGCAAGTAGGCTCTTTCGAATAACTAGAGCCTCCCCGCTATCGTCAAACGGCAAGGAGTCATTCTCTTCATTATCCATTTCATCATAAATAGGCTCTTATTCTTCCTCAAATGGTTCTCCTTCTTCAATTAGCAGCTACCTTCCGAGCCATCCAACGGGCTTTTTACAATTGTTCTGCATGTGTCCAATTTCACCATAATTGTAACACTGTAAATTCGATGATCCAGCCGGAGTTGGATTTGAGGATCTTGTATCTGCAATATGAATAGGAGTGTTAGTAGTATTATGCCGTATGTCCTCCTGATTTTTTGTCACTTGATTACTTCATTGGAGCATATCAGATCTAGGTATAGGTCTACGCTGCAGTAACAACAGCATGGTGGTACATCTCTTTAATAGTCCATAGGGTGTGGAGCCACAAAGCATCTTGAATTTATAGTCATAATCCTCCCAGGTACCTCGCCACCATCTGTTTCTCATTCTCCGCAAGGTTATTCCTAACCACAAGTTGGTAAAACTCTTCCGTGTAATCATCCACAGATCTAGAACCTTGTTGCAGGTTCTGTAGGCATTGGTATAAGGATTGCATATAGTTGAAAGGTAAAAACTACTCCCTCAATACTTTCTTCATCTTCTTCTAGTTTTGGATTTTTGGTTTGCCTCTGTGCTCCCTGATTTTCTTCAATTGTTGCCACCATGCAGAAGCTCAATCTGTCAATTTTAAGGTAACAAATTTTACCTTTTTATCATCAGATACCTCCTTGTACTTGAAGATGCACTCGATCTGAGAAACACCTCTATCTGCAGACCACCTGAATATTCAGATAGATCTACTCTTATAGAATCAAACCAATGGGTTGATCATTCGAACAAGTCATCATGACCTTCTTGCTGGCATGTGAGAAGACTCCTGTGAAAGGAGTTTTTGAAATCTGAAAACTCTCCTTCAGATCTGCGATCATTAGATTCTGCCTCGGATCTTGCATCCCATATTTTTAACAGCATAAGATGCATAGTTAGATCTGCTACTTGTCTCCTCAAATCTTTGCACTCCAACATCAAGTCCTATTCCCATTGCATGATTTCATTATGGGTTGCTGCCTGATTTACAGGTTGGTTCTTTTTGCAACCATCACTCACCATTTGGACTACAGGAAAGAACTCCACTCATGAGTCTATTGGGCTCTGATACCAACTGACATAGCTTACAGCCACGTTTCAATGGAAAGGAGGAAGAAGACGCACAAAATAAAGAAAAATGGCAAAGGTAGAGAAAAATCTCTTCTGTGGAATTTTAATTCAATAACTCGAATAAACTGACTATAACTTTGGTCAAGAGGCCTTATTTATAACTAAAAGCCTTAATTCAACTAAAAGAAAGAATTCAAAATAAAATAAAATAAAGAATAAATCAAAAGAAGACTCCATGTCAGACTAGGATTTTTGTGTGCTCCCGTTGGCCTATCGAATAATTGAATTGGGCTCCAAAATTCTTAGTGGCAACAAAGCTACCAACCTTATAGAGCTCAAAAAGAGCTTTTTGGAATTGTGTGAACTTAAAGATTCTGACATCGGATGATAAAGTTATGGCCGTTCTAGCTCGATAGTGTCAGAACTCTGTAGGAATCGGTGCTGTCAAGTCAATTTCGCACCCTTTTGGATCCGATCCCTCAAATCCATATATTTGGTCGCTATGACATCTGCGTCACAATCTATCCAAATTGCTGGTAATTTAATATGGTAATCTGGATTATTGCATTTGGTATGCCTTTTGGGTGGTAATTCAGATTGCCTCATGGAAGGCAATCTAGTTTGTTTTGGAGAAGGGTGGCTATCCAGATTACTACTTCTTTGGTAACGTTGTAATAAAAATTTTGAACAAAATTATCCTTCAAAAAAATCATACAACCCATTGCCCAAACTTCCTCCCCACCCCCCTTTGTGTGCACCTCCGGCCCACGGCTCCTCCGCCCTTGTCTCCCACCACTCCCCCGTAGCTTCTTCATGCCCATCATGTCCTAAAAATAGTGTATTGATTTACTTAGAAATATATATTGATTTACTAAATGGTTAATTTACTCAGTGTATATCATCTAAGTATGTAGTGTGTATCAACAAAAGGCATGTTCTAGTTATGGGCCCACACAATGACTAGAAGTCTTTGCTTGCAAGATAGTTGATTCCTGGAAAATTAGTTGAGGACAGAAAGTAGTGAAGGCCCATGCGATGACCGGAAGTCTTTGCTTGGAATATAGTCTTTTCTTGCAAAACGTTCTTTTATTGAGCTACAGTTGACCACATCCATGATCAAACAAGCTTATGATTTAGTCATCCTTAATGAAGCACACGTGATGACTGGAAGTCCTTGCTTGCAATATAATTATTTTTTGGAGATTTTCTTTAAACGACTAGAAGGCCACATCCAATGCCTAGAAGTCCTCGCTTGTAATATAGTTGGCGCTTGAAAAGTTGGGAGAGAATAGAAAGAAGTGAAGGGCCCATGCAACGACCTAGAAGACTTTGCTTGCAGTATACTTGGTGCTTGGAAAGTTCGGAGGGAACAAAAAAGGTGAAAGGCCCTTGCCTTGACTTGAATTTTTCTTCTTTAGTAGAAAATGACTTGAATTTAAGATATTATCTCTTCCTTTGTGGTGAAGGGACAAGTAGGCAACCAAGGCATGCTTTGAATTTTCTCTTCTTTCGTTCTTCCTTGCAGCTGTCATCTCTACTATATGTCATAGAAATTTCTAGGATGCATGTCCATAGATGTTTGTTTCTCTTGTACACAGCAAGCAAAACAAAATAAAAAAAATATTCAAAAGGAAAAAAAGGGAAAATGTATTTGTTTTTAATATGAGAGCAATACTAAAAAGATAATTAATTTTCCAAGTGCTTGGGCTTTGTCTGCAGCAAATTTTTCTTTCCTCCCTTATATTTTTCAATATTCCTTGAACACAAATTATATATATAATATAAGGGGCAGAATTGGATAAGATCGATCGGATTTAGGTTCAAATTCAAATAGATCAAAATTAAACAATTGGAGTCCTATATCGATGATCCAAACTATTAGATGTGATTTACTACTCAAAACTACCCGGATACCAAAAATCCTATAATTTGAAATTTTCTAGCCTATACATCAAGTAGTTAAAAAATATATCTAATTCAATTTCATTTAGATTGTTCAATTTTTGACTATTTGATGCATAGGCTAGTATCTCTAAATCATATAATTTTTGTGCGTAGATAGTTTTGAGATAGTATATTACATTCAATAGCTTGGATTCTTGATGTAGGAACCCTATTATAGGTTTTGACATGATCAAATCTGAATTCAAATTCGATCGACCTAATCCTAACCTACCTCATAATATAATATAACATAATACACATGCATGCACGCACACACACACTATACATACACATATACAAACATACATACATATACATCCATGTATATATCCACATACTTGTGTATGTAGGTATTTGGACAAGCACATACAAATAACATATATATATATACATATATACATATGCATCCATCCATACATACATACATACATACATACATACATACATACATACATACATACATACATACATATATATATATACATACATGCATACATACATACATACATACATACATATATATATATATATATATATATATATATATATATATATATATATCTGTATGTATGTATATATGTATGTATGTATGTATGTATGTATGTATGTATGTATGTATGTATATATGTATATATGTATGTATGTATGTATGTATGTATATATGTATATATGTATGTATGTATGTATGTATGTATTCAGTTCCACCCTTTCCTTTGTTCGAGTTAGAGGAGTCCAACTCCAGTTCCTCCTCAACTATGTGGAGGCAAGAATACCCTAGCTTCCATCATCTATAAAGCCTAAGCTTTTACCCTATTGAGTGGTCAATTGATTACATTGATGAAAAGATAGGAAAAAGACTAAAAATTCATTGTTTCATGCCATAGCCTCTCAATAAAGATCTACTCCCTTAATGCCTTGCTGGAGCAGTTGTACAACATCACCACCTCCTCTAACTTCACCATTCACCGAATTTCAAAAGGCAAATTAATCCCTTATTTTTGATATCATTTGCCCCCTCTTCCTATGAATTTCTTTGATGACCAGCCTGACCTCTAGCCAAACCTTCTTCATGTTCTCTTAGACCCACATGATGGAGCCTCATTACCAGTGAGCGACTTGAGCAGTGATCATAGTTGTTTCTTCCATGCCTTGTTGTTCCTTCTTTCAATTCTTCTTTACTTACAATTATCAGATCAAAGGAGCAGCTGACCTATGTTTCTTTTCTTCCTTTGGCAATCGCCTTTGCTAATGATGCATAGGTAGTTTCTGCCTTGGGCTACCGCCACCTCTAGACCAAGCCTTTCCATGCTCATCCTTTGTTTGAGAAAGAGAGAGAAAGACTCCACGATCTCCTATCTACTTGGTCCTCTCTCTCTTTCTTTCTTTCCTATACTCCTCTCTCTTCTTTTCTCTTTTTTTATCTCTACCCTCTCACTCCACGGTCTACTAGACCTAGTGGAGGAGAAATTATTGGTTAGAATCATTCTACCATGTGTTCCTTGGACATCCAATAAAAAATCAACACATCATCAAAAAAAAAAAGTGAACCTTTTCATCAATAATGGATGATGTGTTGACTTTTTATTGGATAGTCTAACATACACATGGTAGAATGTTTCTAACCAACGATTTCTCCTGATGGAGGGTCGAAGACTCTGACTTTGTGAATCCTATGTTGGGCCCATGGAGGATTACTAGACTGATATTATAGGTGACCATCTGTCTTGTTGACCTCTACCTCAGCCTTCGTTGGCTATCCATGGACCCATCGTTAACAATCTCTAACTTGTTAGACTTGCCTTGGTGGGACACTCGTTTATTGATCTAAAGAATTTGATCACACTATTCTAATTGATTAGGATGCCAAATGTCGCTACCTAGCTAACCTTGTCCTTCTTGTTACGCCAATCTTCTTTCATGATCGACATTGATTTTGTATAAAGAAAAAATTAAATAGAAGGAAGATGTTGAGCAAAAAAAAATTATATTCTGGTGCCTAAATTAAGGGAAATACCTAAATTTTTTTAATTAATTAGTTTTGTATTTGGTATGATTAAGAAATTGGGGGTAAGGATAACTCAAGCATCAAAATTTTGAATTAGGAACTTAACAATATTCATTAGTTAGTTATTATCGCTTAAGATCAATCAATGGCAAAACATTTTATATTGATTGTTAATTGGATATTGTTAGGTATGGATGGATAGCATTGCATCTGAGTTGGTAAGAGTCCCCATACTTAATCACCAGTAGATACTTGTTTGATAATTTTCATCGTTGGATTTGTCTTGTGAGATTTGTATCAATGCATTTGGCTTTACATGAGACGATATCATTTTTATACAATTTTTTGATATGGGTATATTACGTGTTGATTGTATATATGTATCAGTGATTGATGATATGATTATACAGCTATAATATGCTGATCTTAAAATTAAAAAATATATTATTAAATTAAAATTGATTTGATAAGAAATAGTTTGGATTAATTTCATCATGTAGATAATCTCTATAGACTTATATATGGGATAGCCTTCAAAGCTCACACATCGGATAGCCCCTATGAGCTAATACATAGGATAGCCTCCACAGACTTACGAATGGGATAGCCTCCCTGGGCTTACACGTGGGATTGCCTTTAAGGGCTTATGCATGGGATAGCTACCTTATGCATAGGAATTATATTTACCAGTCATGAACTGAGGCATAATCTTGGTTAGTCTAAAGCCAAAAAATAAATTGTTATCAAATTTGGAATTGTGATAAAGAGTAATAGATAATAATACATGTTAAATCAATGCTGAATAAAAGTAGTTACCTATTGGTATGTTGTGATGTATCTCTTTCGGTAAGATAGATGTTTGATATATGTTTATACAGAGATTTGAATCATTATGGGTATTAGATGTGAGTTTTTATACATTATATTTTCAATCAAATTTTATTTATTTTTATTTTTAAATATTATTACATTGATGTGGATGTATGGAGGTTCTTATTAGTACTGGATTGTAAAGCTTACATATGTTCTTCCTTTATCTTTTTTATAGCTATAAGATGTATGTTCCTAGCTATTATTGGGATCACAGATGAAATGATCAAATAAATAGAGCATTATTGGTATTTATCAGATGACTGGATTTTGTAAATTATATAAGTTTTGTTATTTATTAATATAAAATATTTTTTTAACAATTAAGATCACTAGTGTTCATGGATATTGAGATTGTAATAGTTTTTCAGGCCTTTCATATTCTTTAGAGCTTTGCCCTAGTGAGTGGACGCCTTCATTTTTTTTTCAAGATGGTAATATTTGTGACCCATTTGAAAGGAGCCACGAAGCCACCTAGGATAATTGAGGAGAGGTCAAGCCTCTTTCTACCCAATCAAATGATCAACTTGTATAGCATAAAGCTTGATATGATAAGTAGATATGAACTTGTGTTAGGAGCCCATTTATCATAATCTTTTATATTTTTTTCATGAGAGATTGTGATATTGCAAGGTATCCTAATCGAGTCAGTGATACTTTCACTTTTTAGAGCAAGAATATATTCTCTGGCCATCTACCCTAGAACGCCATCAAATAGTGTGATGATGCTTTTGAATATTAGGACAAGAATGTCAGGTTCTTTCCAGCATAAAGATGGAAATAGATCTAGAGAAGAAGTGGTGGTTACAACTTGAAGAGGAAGGACCAGTCACTCAAGCCTTTTGAAAAAGGATGACAAGCCAATTCGTGTCATGTGGTCGATCGAGGTGCATGGTGGGTTTGGGGTGTGACACAATGGTATCAGAGCTTAAAATTGCAATCACTTGGGGCATGACAAAAGTAGTAGAAATGTATTCAAAGCTTAAGTTCAAGATCACTAGGTATTGTGATGAAATTTATGTATAGGGGTTTGGCCTACCATGAGTAAAGAAGCGTTGGATGATTTTTATCTTTGGTTTCAATAAGTGGGGTTCACCTAAGATGAGTGTAAGAGATTCTGACCATGGAATATAACATTCTACTTGTAGGTTATATTATACCATGTATACTTATTCAATTGTCATTTAGATGATTTTAGAATCCTAAACTTGATACGGGTGTAGACCATGATGGCTTTTCTAGTTTTGTTGTTAATTGCTTGATGGCAAAAAAATTGGGCCTTTATCAGAAAGAAGCTACTTAGGGTGTCGCTTAAGAAGGAATTGCATTGTGTTAAACAGGAATATATATTCTTCAAGGGTCAAACCTATATGGGGATCATATATGAAACTAGTATATAGATGAAAAATATATTTGGTTCTATTGATGGATTAGATTTTACTAGAGGGACATGGGATACACATTTTGGTGGAACATATGGTAATTTAAATTTTCATCTTTGGATCAGATTATTTGATCTTCCTTATATTGCTTGGAGATTGTTGGGTATATTATGCTTCAAGTCAAAGTTTAGATTTATAAGTTGGTCTAAATATCTTGCTATAATTGTTGAATAAACTAAGGAAATTGATTTTGGGAGACCTATATGAGTCTAACATAGAAGAGACAAGATTTTGGGTAGGTTTGTCGATAGATGCTTGGGATCATGATGGAGGAAGCTTTGTAAGAAATAACCTAGTTGATTCTATTCAAAGGGATGTTAACTTGAGGACTTCTAATTTATTAGAGTTTGAAGTTAATACTTTTAAAAGAAAAGTTAGTTTGGAATTGTCAATTGTTTGTCAAGGGAATCTAGGGTTAACTCACTTCAAATTTATTCTAGATTTATTGGGATCTACAAGAGTTGTAGAGTGTATGCAAAAATCTTAAACTTGGCTGTTGGCATGAGGGTTAGTCATGATCTATGTGCTCGATGCAAATTGAGAACAAGAAGTCTAAGTAGTTCTGCCCTACTTCTACCTAAAAATTTGAAAATTTTGGGTCTTCTTCATCCAAGTGCAAAGTGACATTTTGTCTTGAAATTGTTTAGTGAACATATACAATTCAATGAATTCTTTGACTCGAATATTATTATGGAAGACTTGAGTTAGTTTTCTAATAAAAGAGGATTTTATGGATGAGGAAAGTAGAATGTTGTTGGTTCTTTGGCTAATCTAAATGTACCTACATAATTTTCACCAGATTTAGTGTTAATGGATTGATGGTTCTTTGTTTAGGCTCAAACATGGGATATTTTGCCATGTAACCTTTGATTAGGGGCTTGAGGTTTTCATGGGATTAATCATTAAATCATAGGGAGAGTTAAGAGAAGAAAGAAGGCTATAAATCATGAGAAGCATCTAATGCTCAAGCCTTCTTCTATTTTTGTTAAGAGTAGATTGGGGCTGATTATGATTTCTGGAAAATTGATCACTTAATTTCATGGGCAAAGTATTTCAATCAATGGTGGGAAGTTGGTGTTCTTTTGAAAGAGATCAAATGAAGAACTCAATGTGTACTATGGCTGGAAATGATTAAGTTTTGAGATGCTACCTAATTCTATATATCAAGATCTTATGAAGCAAGCACTCGAAGAGAAAGATTATTTGAGAGCTCAAGGATAACATGAGGGATTAGTCATTTTCGAAGTTCGAAGTTTCAAAAAAGTTAATTTTGGGGATAAAATTATTTTAAGAGAAAAGAATGTGAGACTCGGCCTAGTTGGCCTAGCCATCATAAAAACACGCCGAAGAAACAATGAAAAGGAAGGAAATACCTTCCCTTCCTTTACTTGAGTCAGAAATACCTTCCCTTCCTTTATTAGAGGCAAGGATACCCTAATCTCCATCATCTATAAAGGCTGCGCTTTCACCTATTGAACAATCAATAGATCACATCACCGAAAAGGTAGGAAGAAGGAAAAAAAATCATTATCTCATGCTATAGCTTCTCACTTAAGATCTACTCTCTTGATTCCCTGCTAGAGTAGTTGTGTAATAACACCACCTCTTTTGACATCATTGTTCATCGGGCCATCATTGCAGACCTAGATCTCAATGAGAGATCAGATTTCAAAATGGCAAATGAATCCCTTTTTTTTGTGATATGCCCCCTCTTCATCTAATTTTCTTTAATGGCCAGCCGAACTTCCAACCAAACCTTCTTTGTATTCTCCTAGACCTGCATAATGGAGCCTCATTGCATGTGAGTGAGTTGAGCAGTGATCATAGCTATTTTCTTTATGCCATGTTGTTGCTTCTTTCAGCTCTTCTATACCCCACAATTATTGGATCTAAGGAGTAGCTAGCCCTGTGTTTTTTTCTTCTTCTAGCCATTGCATTTGCTAGTGATGAGTGGCCAATTGCTACCATGGGATGCTGCCACCTCTAGACCAAGCCTTCCATACCCTTTGTTTTGAGAGAGAGAGAGAGAGAGAGGGAGAGAGAGACTCCATGGCCTCCTCCCTATTTGGTTCTCCCTCTTCCTTTCTCTCACCTCTATCCTCTCTCTTCTTTTCTCCTTCTCTCTCTACCCTCTCTCTTTATGGTTTACCAGACCTAGTGGATGATCTGAGACTCTTACTTTGTAAATCCTAGGTTGACCACATGGAGGGGTCATGGATTGGTATTATACATGACCATCGATCTTGTCAACCTCCACCCCATCCTTCATTGGCTATCCATGGACATATTATAGATAATCTCTAACCTGTTAACTTTATTTTGGTTGGGTGCCTCTTTATTTATCTAAAGAATTTGGTTACACTGTAGTGCTTGATTAGGGCCTCTAAATGTTGTACATCCCCCTAGCTAACCTCATCTTTCTTCTTACACCAATCTTCTTTCATGATTAGCATTGATATTGTGAGGAAGAGAATCAACTAGATAAGAAGATTTGAGCTAGACAATTTATGTTCTGATTCCTAAATATTAAGGTAAATCCCTAATTTCTTTAATTAATTAGTTATCTATTTGGTAGTATCGAGAAATTGGTGTTAATGATAACTTAGGCATCAAGAATTTTGAATTAGGAACTTAACAATGACTAGTTAATTATTGTTGCTTAGGATTGATCAATGGAAAATTATGTTGTATTGACTGTTAATTGAAAATGTTTGGTATGGATGGATAGTGTTGCATCAGAGTTGGCTGCAGATAAAGGTAATAGTTCCCATACTTATCCACTAGCAAATACTTGTTTATTGCTTGCATAACTGGATTAGTATCATGAGATCTGTATTGATCGATATGGCTTTTTATGAGATGATATTTTTTTTATACTATTTTTTGGTATGACTACATTATATGTTGACTGTATATATGTATCAATGATTGATGATATATTTATACTATTATGAAATATTTATCTTAAAATTAATGAATATACTGCTAAATTAGAATTGATTGGAGAGGAACAATTATAACAATTAGATAGATAAGAAATGATAATTATAAGAATCAGATGGACAAAAAATGGTTTGGACTACTATCGTCATGTGAATAGCCTCCATAGGTTTATGGGATAGCCTCTCTTATACGTTAGATAGCCTCCACAGATTTATGCGATAGCCTCCATAGACTTATATGTAGGATAGCCTCTACGAGCTTATATGTGAGATAGACTCTATAGCTTATGCATGGAATAGCTGTCACGGGCTTATGTCCAGGAATTATGTTTACCGGTCATGGCTAGGACATGATCTTGGTTAATCCAAAGATAAAAAGTAAATTGTTATCTATTCTAGAATCGTGATAAAAAGGAATGGATGATAAGACATGTGAAATCAATGTGGAATAAAAAGTTTTATTTATTGGCATGTCATGATTTATCTCTTTTGATAAGATAGATTTTTGATATATATTTATAAGGATATTTGATGTGACCTTTCATTTATTAATTTTTCAACCTGATTTTACTTTTTTCTATTATCAAATTATATTATTATATTGGTGTAGATGTGCATAGATTTTCACTAGGCTACAAAGATCATACCTCTTCTTCTCTTTCTTTTTTCAGAGTTACAAAATGACTTGGCTATGGTTGGGATCATGGGTGAAAAGATAGAATAATAGAGAATTACTAACAACAATTAGATGATTGAGTTTTTATAAATATGGAACACTTTGTTATGAATTATGATCATTAGTATTCATGGATATTGAGGTTGTCATGAATTTTCAGGCTTTACATATTCTTTAGGGTCTTGCCCTAGAAAATTTACGATTGTGTCATATGGCCAACTTAGATGGTAGGTTCAGAGTATGACACTTTTAATTGTATTTCTTTTCTTGAGACATAAATTAGGGGGCTTCTAGACCCATTCTTTCCTCAAGAATACCAGAGACAAAAAGTAGCAAAAAAAAAAAAAAGAAAAAAGAATCTCAAATCTTTCACTAGAAAATGGTGGGTCTGAGAGAGTGAGACTAATCCTATTAAACTGTGAGTTCAAGCTACTCATTTTCCAATATGCTTATTTCTGGCCTAAATGTCCACTTCATGTTTATTAAAATAAATAATTAAGTGTTGGATGTAAGCCATAGAAGCCAATCTTGACTGACGCATATCATATTACTAGGACATGATTTTATACTTAATGGATATTTATATTACTATTCATATTTTATGTGTCCATGAATCATCCAAAAGATTAATAAGATGATGACACATATTCTCAAAGAGTTGAGAATTTGAAATATATATCATTGATAGTTAATTCTTAAATTACTTCTGGTCATAGGATCACCATGGGAATGATAATTAATCCAGATAGATCAGTACATGAATCACTTTTTTCGGACAGATGAGTCTCGAGTCTACAGTATAGTGACATTGGAGCAAGAATGTAGGCAGTTGTTAGAGAACAACTAGTACTGAGCATAACCAACACAGAAAGTTACATAGATATTTACTCACTCGTTAGTGATTTTCTCGATGCTGCAGTAGTATAACTGATCTTTTGACCTGCGGTGCTACAGCTGCTCGCAGTGAGGCTGCTGGAGTTTGACTACATATAAAAATTTACTCAATGAGTCTTTGTAGTGGTGCTAGCGATAGTTGGTCTACTGTAGGAGCAGGATATGCATCTAGATGGAATCTATCGATCTTAGTAGAAAGGAGTAGTCTAATGAGATTTAAGAAGCTGAGTCCTTAACTCTTTGACCATAGTAGTGTGATTGATGAAAAAGAGTTTTCATGAGAATCACACATGGACTCGAGCTAATTGAATCTATCATATGACTGATGATGAGGTTTGATGATTTATCCATAATCTGCCATCTAGTGGAGACTCATGATAGAAAGACTGTATCATATGTTAATGACACCTAGAGGTTCATTACTTTTTATTCTACTGGGTTATGATCGATGATCTTTGATGGACAGAGTTGGAATGGTTCCAACTCATTGAAAAAAGTTTTAATGATATTGTGATAGGGATTACAATATATCTCACTACCAGACAGAATAAAATCTATGGGATCACACACAAAGAGATTTTTAACTGATCAGATGGTTGAATTATGATTATGAATCATGATAGAATTTAATTATCAATTTGATTGATAATAAATCTAATATAAAAGTTATAATTAAGTAACTCACTAAAGAGTTAGTAAGTTATAGGAAGATTAATTAACAATTAGATTGCTAATTGACTTAATTTGATTGAGCAATGGGGCTTGCATCAAGTCTAATTGAATTAAATTTAATTTGACTTGACATGAGTTTGATTTGATCAAGCCTAATTCAATTATGAGATAACCAAATTGTATGAGAGAATAATTCTTTGTTTGATTAGAATTTGAGTTTGACTTAATTTTTAAT
>NC_025996.2:129569958-129623663 GCF_000442705.2 Elaeis guineensis
AATTAAAAATTAAAATAAAAAATTCACACCATAAATCTATAAATAAATTTTATCATTTAATTATATTAAATTAAAATTATAAGAAATCTAAAATAAAAATAAAAAAATACATAAAAAGATCGTCAAGTGTCGACATCTGCAGAAGGAGAACAGACTGGAGAAGGAGAGCACTCGAAAGAGCTTGGACCGACCTACTGCTGCCTCATCAGCTGCATCATCTACTTCATCTATGCTATCCGCTCCATCATTTGGATCTAGAGTTGCTGGTACTCATCGATGCATGCAACCAACTCATCAGCTCACTGCTCAGCCTGCCTCTGCACCTCCACCAGCTAAGCATCACAAATAGCATGGATGTGAGCCCTGGACGAGCGTGAGGATGAGGGGGCACTGATCTCATGTCCTAAACCTCTAACATAACAGGATCTCGTACCAAACACCTGATCACAGTTCTCATCATCTGTGGGTGCGGTTGAGCTCTCATGGGTACGCTGGGATCTGATGTCTATCATACAGTCCTGAAAATTAAAGTTATAACTATTTTAATTTTTTACTGAAAATCAAAATGTGATACGATCTGTCTCATCCGATTCATGACGTTCTGCGTACATTAGTCAAATTAGTAGGTAATAAACTGAATTTAAGAATAAATGATTCAATCATTAAACTCTAAAAAAAAAGAAGTTTGGATGTATAACTTGATATGCCGGATCCTCATAATACCGATATATGAGAGCCCAATCATCCATAGTGATACTGTCATAGGGCCGCTGCCATGCTACCTCCACCCCATGATCCTACATCACATGGTACCAATGTTGATGGATGCGGTGGCGATCCTTGAAATGCAAATATAAATGAGTGTCTACAATTCGCCGCATGCGATCCTCCTCAAAATCAATAATATCAAATACACTCTGCCAATAACAAATATTAGAAGAATACCGTGCTAATTAAATATTCATAGTATAATTTATTTTACCTGTAATTAGGTATAAAAAATCTCTCTCTGAGCCCGTACAATGTGATGCCAATCACAAAGCGTCACGAGGCATAGCTGCAGCATATGATGCTCAGCTCGATCTACCACAGCTTGCACCATCCTCTAATGGGCCTAGTGTAGTTGGGTGGTATCTCAATACAGAGACGCTGTCTCAAGTGCTCGTATCTCCAATGCTCTAGAGAAAGGTTCTTCGATGGACCTTCTCGCCTCACCACTAATGAAAACTAGCCTGAAATAATAATAAATAAATCATTAGTATGATAGCTATCCAAATTTTAAAAAAAATTAAATTTTATTATATAAAAAATATAATAATACCACTTAAACCTACTTCACTGGGACCTGCCAGTGCAGGACCCTATGGCGATGGAGCTGGTGCGGCAGTGAAAATAGGTGAAGATGCCTCAGCCTCAGGAGTAGACTGCGAATGCGAACATCGTCATCTGTCTCCTGGTACCATACCTATAATTTTTATCATATAAATGAATATAATATTAAATAATAATAACAAAAAATAAATTATATTCTAATGAATAGAATTATATCGCATACTATTATTGCAAGAAAAGATTGAACAAAGAATATAAATCTACTCATCAATATTCGTATCTTCCTCGATGTGTAGGTCCTCTTTCGAATCATAATAATCGACTAATATATCATCTTCTATCTCATCATCATTTATGAACTGATCATCACCCTCTGACTCATCAAGATTAAATACAAAATCAGCTTCAAGTTTGTTGGGCAGTAGATCAGTCCTATTCAAAGGAGCTGTTACAAGTTCTTCATCAACAAGAAGCTTGATTAATGTTTGTTCTTCCTCTTGAAAAGCTTCATCTTCATATAAATTCAAATTTTCATCCATCTCTAATTGGGTTGGTATGTCATATACGCCTCTAGATGTTATTTTTTGTACGACATGCCAATTACCTCGATACTTTAGATCCTTCGAATATATTACTTGTTTCGCTTGAGTTACTAATATATACGACTCATTCTAGTACCATGTTCGTGCAAAATTTACACTGATAAAGTATGGATCAATATGAATATCGATCTTTTTATTGCTAATATCCTATCATTCATATTAAAACAAGAATACATAATTACTGGACCCATACTTCAGTTCTATGATATCTATTAGTACACCATAATATTCAATCTCTTCTTCTCCTTCATATCCTATCGTAGCAATTCCACTATTCTGGGTCTGTCATTGCATCTCAATGCTTTCTTGTATAAAATCTCATTCCTCCAATGATACAAGATACATAGTGGTTAACCCTTCGATCGGAGCTACATGCTAAATCATACAACTCATCGGTTGCACCCTCTTCTTTATTGAAATACTTATATTTCATTTACACTATAACATAAAAAATTTTGTTGGTTCAAATACTTATTTCTATAATTATTAAAAATAATGTATTTCTAGTCCAACTTATAAGGTCATCAAATTATTTTGCAAATTCCCTCCTATGTCGATCATTAGCATTTGTATTATTCTCTCTGCATAGTATACTCTTGTGCTCACTGCAACAAGTCATGATTTTTAATTTTACATCGACATAAAAAAATTACTTAAAATATTAAACAGTATGCTAAGATGGTACTTAATGAAATCTTTAATTTTTTCATAATTATTTAAAATATAGAAGTGTGCCTTGGATAGCTCATTCACATCCATAAATTCATATCTTCTTTCACTAATGAGTCGACCCGTTTGTTTAAATATAGATAGAATTGGTTCATTATCACCCCATTCATAGTCTGCGTTACGATCTGTACAATTGAATCTTATTTTGATATCATCAAGATACATCAAGTAGAACATGATACACTCCGTAGCTACATATGCTTCTGCTATAGACCCTTCAGGCCATGCTTTATTACGCACATATTTTTTTAGGATATACAAGAATCTGTAAATAAAAATAACTTTAAATTTTCTAAATGTATTTACATCTTATAACTAATATGATAAAGTACGTATAATTTCTTTATCTTTCAATAGGATATATCTACCGATAATGTATCGATCTGGCCAAAAGAGCTTCCTTTGACAAAATGAATAGCTAGGTGCACTATAACATCAAAAAATGATGATGAAAATTTTTTTTCTAACTTATAAAGAATGAGCACGATATCCTTCTCAAACTTTTCAAATAAGTTAATCTTCAATTTTCGACAACACAGTTCTCAAAAGAATACTCCCAACTCAATCAATGTAGTTTGAACATTATCACCCAAATAGCCACACATGACCATAAGAAGCAAGCATTGCATCATCACATGGGAGTCATAACTTTTCATATCAGAGATATTACCATCATTGTTACCAACACACCGCGATACGTTTGAAGCGTATGCGTCAGAAAACTTAATGATTTTGAACCATTCATAGAAACTCTTCTTTTTCTCGTCAAATAACGAATAATATGCAGGTGGCATAAAAAATCCATTACCTTGACGAACTAAATACAACTCCGATCGAATTTTTATTTCTTGCAAATCAAGGTGAGCTTTTATACTA
Organism: Elaeis guineensis; assembly: GCF_000442705.2. Taxonomy (NCBI): domain Eukaryota; kingdom Viridiplantae; phylum Streptophyta; class Magnoliopsida; order Arecales; family Arecaceae; genus Elaeis; species Elaeis guineensis. The sequence goes on from NC_025996.2 coordinate 129,573,498, forward strand.
CCTTTTATTTTTTCTGAGATGTTCAATACAATATCAATGATATTATCACAAATATTCTTTTCAATATGCATTACATCTAAATTATGATGAAGTAGTAGCTGCTTTCAATATGGTAGTTCAAAAAAAATACTTCACTTCATCCAATTCAGTTCAGCTTCAGTATGCTTCTGCTTGCCAGTATCTGATATTTTTTTAAATTAGACGTTTTCAATGACTTCAAGTTATTCTAAAACTTCTACTCCACTTAACTCCTTAGATGGTGGACACCAGTTGGACTTACCATCAAAGTATTCGTTGTAACGTATCCTCCAAGAATGATTATCAGGTAGAAACTGTCGATGACCCATGAAGCATATTTTTCGTCCATGCTTTAAATGTAAGGAGGATGCATCCTTATTGGATATTGGACATACCAGATATCCTTTGGTGCTCTACCCAAATAAGTTTTTATATGCAAAAAAATCATTTACTGTCCATAAAATCAAAGCATGCAACTTAAAATTTTTTTGACTCATAGAATCATATGTCTGTACTCTATTTTTTTATAGCTCATTCAGATTATCGATTAACGATCATAGATATACATCAATTTTATTACCTGGTGCTTTCGAACCCAGAATCAACATTGACATAAAAATAAATGATTCTTTCATGCACTTCTAAGATGATACGTTATATACAACTAGCATCACAAGCCACATGCTGTAGGAAGTACTCAAATTACCAAAGAAATTAAATCCACTGTCACTAGATTCAATTGGATATTGCATGGGTCACTCACAAAGTGCGGATGTTTTGCATCGAAGTCTTTCCACACTACAGAGTCGATCGGATGGCTAAGTACGTTCTCCTCCGAAACCCACTGCTCATGATGCCATCTCATTTCTTCAGCTATCTTTATGAACATATACAACCTTTGAAGTCTTGAAATCAATGAAAAATACCTCAAAATCTTTTGAGGTATCTTCTTTTTTTTCTTGTTATCAGTTTTGTACCTAGGCTCACTGCATTTTGGATATTCAGCTGCCAGTTCGTTATTCTTATAAAATAATATACAATTATTTTTGCAAGCATGTATAGGAATATAGCCAAGTCCCAATTCTCGCATGTATATTTTTGCTTCAGAATATGATTTCAGAAGTCTCTCTCCATTGGAAAGAGCTATTTAATTAATGTCAAATTTTGATCAAATGACTTTTGACTCCATCAGTTTACGATTTTAACATGAAGCAATTTTATCAAAAACTCTAACTTAGAGAACTTTGCACAATTTGGATAGAGTGGCTCTTGTGCATCCCTTACAAGCTTTACAAACTGTTCAAAAGTTTCTTCTACCTTAAGCCGAATATAGTGTTCATGATCAGAATTACCTTCAGATGTACTAGTACTCATGTATACATTTAAACAAACACCATGATGTAAATTATCCAATAGTTCTCCTATACCACCATATTCGACAAATTCAGTAGCATCACTATCATCTTCAGTATCGTCATTGTCACGCACAACTTCATTCGGATCACCCTCCCTATGCCATTTCTAGCAAGTATACTTTTTATCTATACCATAATGTAGTAGATACTTCTCAACAAGTATTATGTGATGATATACCATATTGATACATCTCTTGCATGGATACTTTATCCAACTAGCACTGTCAGCCTTATGCCATACAAACTCAATAAAATCTAGAATATTTTTTTGATATTCAGGCAAAAAAATATCTCTAGCATTCATCCAACTTTTGTTGATATCTATCTAACAACAAATATGAAAATCATTAACAATAAAGAAATTTTCAATGTATTCATCTGAACTAGATCCCGACTCGAATTTTGGATCGAATCCTGACCCAGATTTCAGACTAAATTTTGATTTGGATTCAGACACGGATCATTTTATACAAAATAGCATGCATTAAAGAACACAGACTGAATAGTCATACAGAAAATCTCCTTCCACTAATTTAGTGAAGCAAAAATACATGATCTTATTCATTTCAAATCATTACTAACAGGTGTGGCCCTATCCCTTTCAAAAAAGTAATAATCTTATTATTGTTATTAGTCGATATTTTATTTTATTATTATAAAAATTTTGACAGCATCTCCTCATGATTCTCCAAGTATATGATGTGAATATGGTGCCTACGCATCCTATCCACAATATACCTAAAAAATAGTGGACAGATAACTGCTGAGTACCATATAATGAAATAAAATATCAACTATTAATAACAATAAGATTATTATTTTTTTAAAAAGTTTGAATACAGGACATCCAAGAGTCGATCTCAATCAAGATGGACTCTTGAACAAGAATCTACGGCTCAATATAATTTAACTACCATCTCTGAATATACATTCAAAGATGGATTTTTAATTTATAAAAAAAGAGTAACTCTATATTAAAATTTTTTTATCAAAAATTTTAGTAGAATTTTTTTAAAATAAAAATATTTTTTATATTTAATTATAATAAGCAAAAGTATACAAAATAGCATACAAAATAATTAAATTATAATAAGCAAAAGCAATGTGCATTGTGCTAGTGGAACAATAAAAAATTTATAAATTTTAGCAGTAACACTAAAAAATTTATGCAATAAATATAAAATAAGCTATAAGTAGTTGAACATGCAAAATAATATTAATGCAAAATAATAATATGAAACCCAATCCCGAGGGCCTGATAGTTTTTTAATTTTTTCTAAAATATTTTTTACCTAAAAATAATAAATAATTTTTATTTTTTAAAAAATATTTTTAACCTAAAAATATTTTTTTCGTAAATATTTTTTCTCCTAAACGAGCTCTGGACTCGACCGCCCACGGTCCTCGCTTTCATAGTGCCGGTGCCGTCACCCACCCTGCGTCACCCGGACTCGGCCCCCGTGACCCCCACTCTCGTGGTGCCACCGCCGTCACCCACCCCTCATGACCCATCCCCTGCAGTGCCACCGCCCTCTCCAACCCCCTGCGATCTGGATCCCAACTCGGATTCTGATCAGATCCCGATCTGAATCCCAACCTGAATCGGGATCTCGACCCGGATCCTGATTCGATCCAATTCAGATTATGATCCAGATTTTATTTTTATTAATTAAATAATAAAATATTTGATTAATATTTTATATTTTTTTTTATTTTTTTTTCTTTTTTCCCCCTTTGTTTCTCTCTTCCCTTCCTCCCTCCCTGCCGTCACCCACCCCTCCCCGACCGACGCCCTCCCCGGCCCCATGTCGCCTCTGGCCACCCACGGTCCCCTCCCCGCCCCCATGTCGCCCCCGGCTGCCCCCCGACCCCATCCCTACCCCCATGTCACCCTCGACCACCTATCCCCACCCCTACAACCCCTCCACCGACCGACCCCCTCCCCGACCTCGTGTCGCCCTCGACTGCCCACAGCCCCCTCCTTGCCCCGTGTCGCCCCCGGCTATCCCCCGACCCCATCTCCGCCCCGTGTCGCCCCCGGCTATCCCCTGACTCCCTCTCCAGCCTAGTGTCACCCCTGGCCGGCCCCGGCCCCCTCCCCCCCACCATATCACCCCCGACCACCCCCCGACGCCATCCCTGCCCCCGTGTTGCCCTCGGCCGCCCACCCCCATTCTGTAACCCCCTCCACCAGCCAACCCCCTCTCCGACCCCATGTCGCGCTAGACCACCCACAGCCCCCTCCCCGACCCCGTGTCTCCCCCAACCGCCCCTCAACCCCCTCCCCGCTCTCGTGTTGCCCCCGACCACCCACCCCAACAATCCCCTCCGCCCCCCGAACCCCCAGCCCCCGTGTCGCCTCCGGCCGCCCACCCCCACCTCCACAAGCCCCTCCGCCCCTCGGTGGCCCGATCAACCAAAAAAAAGGTAGGAAGAACCCTTACCTCCAATAGATAGTAACGGCAGCATCGGAGAACCCACGGCAATGGTGCAGACGACAACGACGGCAGTGACGATGGAGACGTGCTCACTGGTAGGAAGAGAGGGGGGAGAGGGGAGAGGGAGATCTTGATCAAAGAGAAGAGAGGGGAGAGGGGAGAGCTCGGAGAGGGGAGAGGGGAGAGGGGAGAGGGAGATCTTGATCAAAGAGAGGAGAGGGGAGAGGGGAGAGGGTTTTGTGTGAAGGGATGTCAAGTTGACGTGTAATTAATGTAGAACTATTAGCGATGAAAATTTTCGTCGCTAATAAAAAAAAATATTTTCATCGTCAATAATTTTCACCAAAAAAAATTTTTCACTAGAATATTTTTTTCTAAAAAAATTTCACCCAAAAATAAATTATTGGTAATGGAAAAAGGTTTTTGTCGCTAATAAGTCTATTAGCGATAGAAATTTAGTTTCCGTCACTAATAAATACCATCTAAAAATTTTTTTTTTCCTCTAATAATTTTTTCTTCAAAAAATTAACAAAAAAATTATTTTTAAAATAGTTTTTTTGATGAAAAAACCTTTTGATCATTAATAATTTTTTTCTATTAATAATTTTTTTATTCATAAAATTGATTAAAATAATATTTTTAAAACATGATTGCTGATGAAAAATAAATTTATGGCATAAATATATTTTCTTAAAAAATTTTATAAAAAAATTTAAAGACTATTTATAACAAAAGTTCATTTTATATCACTAATAATTAAATATCTTTCCAATAATAATTTTATAAAAATATAATTTTAAAATTTTCCCACCAAGAAAATTTTTCATCCAAAAAATTTAAGAAAAAAAAGACATTAAAAAATTTTTCATGATGAAAAATAAAATTAATTTTCTTTAATTTAAAAAATTTTTGGTTTAAATTTTTTTAAAATAATTTTATCAAAAAAATTAATTTTTTATTAATAAAAAAATTTATATAAATACTTAATTTGTAAATTTTCTTTCAAAAAAATTTTTCTCTCCAAAAAAAATTACATACATAAAAAATGTAATTGCGATGAAAAGTTCAATTTACTTCGCTAATAATTGTTATAAGAATAATTCTTCAACTTCCGCAATGGAATGGACGCTATAGGAGATCGATAGCTTTGAAGTCTTCAATTTTCAAGGAGCTCATCTTCTTCTTGAAGTCTTCATTCTAGAAGTTGGAGTACGAGAATATCGTGGTGATTCTGAGATCGTGAGAGAAATCCATCAAGATTGAGATTTGGAGGATAGGGTAGGAATAGAAAGTTAGAGGTCCAGAAGCTCGTATATTGCATTTATGTGAGGATCGAGCTTGAAAAATTTATCAAAAATTATGTGAGCATCAAAGATCTAGCAATTAACCAGAATCAAAGCAGACCTGCAAATAGTGCAAGTTATGTTATAAAGTACAAGCTCATATTTATGCTTTATATTGTTAGGAAGATGAGTGTTCATATTGTTTGTCTTCTCATAATTAAAACTCCTACAGAGATACATTTGAGCGTCAATCGATGCAGAAAGCATGATACTTTTTGAGATCGTGGAAGTCATGCTAAAATATGCTACTTAACTATATGATTTCTACATAAAAAAAATTCTTTTCATATAGCTTAAGACAGATGTTTCATCAGAAAAATTCATTAATATCACTAGTAATAGTGCTAGCGATGAACAGATGAATTTTACATCACAAATAAGCATATAGCTGATTTCATTCAAAAGATCTATTTATTCTTATCTACAAGTACCATCCACTTTCATATGATTTTTTCAAAAAAAATATTCAGTCTAGATCATAACTCACATTTGCTTCTTTATCATGTAAAAGGACAAAAGATGTATATAGCTACTACAAAAAATAGATGTAGTTACTTTACATAAAATCAAAAATTTAAATTTTATATTTTTTTTAAATTTTTAATTTTTTTACATATTGATGATGAAAATATTTTCATCATAAATAAAAATATTTATAATAAAAATAAAAATTTTATCATAAATATTTGATTATTTATGATAAAAAATTTTAGTCATAAATAATAAATAATTTTTGATTTTTTTAAATTATTATTTTTTTAAATATTGATGATGAAAATATTTTCTTCATAAATAATTAAGTTTTTATAATAAAATTTTTATTTTCATCATAAAAACTATTTACTTATGATAAAATTTTTTTATCACAAATAATGAGCAATTTTTGATTTTTTTAAATTTTTGATTTTTTTTAACTATTTGTGATGAAAATATTATCATCGTAAATAATCAAATATTTATGATGAAATTTTTTTCATCATAAAAAGCCCTTATTTATGATGAAAAAGTTTTGTCATAAATAATGAGTAATTTTTGATTTTTTTAACTTTCTAATTTTTTTTAACTATTTATGATGAAAATATTATCATCATAAATAATCAAGTATTTATGATAAAAAAAAATTTATCATAAATATTTAATTATTTATGATGTAATATTTTCATCATAAATAATCTATAATTTTTTAATTTTTTAATTTTTTTTTAAATAATAGTGATGAAAATATTTTCATTAGAAATAAACTTAGTTCAGATGAAAAAATTATTTTTCATCATAAATACTTAAATTGTTTATGATAAAAATATTTTTATCATAAATATTTAAAAATTTAAAATCAAAATAAATGATGTATTATTTATGATAAAAATATTCATTATAAATAATATGTATTTACGATGGAATAATTTTTCCATCACTGATAGGCAACTATTTATGATAAAAAATTATTTTTATCATAAATATTTTATTATTTATAGATAATTTTAGTTTTTATCTTAAATATAATTATTGATGATGAAAATATTTGTATCAAAAATAATTCTATCACAAAAATATTTTTTTCTTCTAGTGCATCATTATACCAATAATTCAAAGTGTAATGATCAAGATTGTTGCAAATGAAACAACAAACTTTGATATTGTCATACCTTTTATCATGCTTAAAATACAGGACATAGCACAGCTATGCTATCAAGAGATGCTACCCTTGATAACACGAAGCCAATCAATCATAATCAGATAAAATTTATTTTAAATAAAATATAATAAAATATTTAATTCTATTATTCATCTATTAATTAAATCAAGATTGATTCAGAGCATCTAAATCCAAAATCAAATATAAAATTCATATCTCAAAATTCATCAATAGCTGATTATAAGTCCATATTTATCTTATAAATTAAGATTCAGTTATAAAATCTTTAAGCTCGCTAGTCTAGACCCTTAAGCCTGAATTATCCTTCATTCTTAACCTTATCTCGATCATCCAGATAAAAAAAAAGATATGAGCTATACCAGCTCAATAAGTAAATCTTATACTATTCCATCCAGATCGAGCAAAGTTTATACATGAATCAATAAAGCATTTAGAGAACATGTTTATCATAGAACATCAAATCTTCATAATAACAATATAACATAAATCAATGATGCTCTTGTATATGTATAAATCATGTAATTTATGTATACATAGTTTTCAATGCATAGCATAAACAAATTTATAAATCATATTAATTTTATAGGTAAAGTCATAAATCATCTATTATTTTGTCATATCATAATTTTTTATAATTTTCTCAAACTAAATGCTAATATCACTTTATACCTATGATAGGACTGTAATTAAATCATACCAACTACTATAATCTATTGGAGAAGGCCATATACCTAGCATAGACCTCCAAGCCTGGATCATCCTTCATTCCTAATCTTATTGATCATCTAGATAGAAAAAGAAAGAAAAAAAATATGTGCTACACCAGCTTAGTAAATAAACCTTGCACTATCTTATCCGAATTAAGTATAAGTTTATACATGAATCCATAAATCATTTAGAGAAGATAATTATCATTGGAACATAAAATCTTCATAATAACAATATATCATAAATCAATAATGCTCTTGCATATGCATAAATCATGCAATTTATGTAAATATAGTTTCCAATGCATAGCCTAAACAAATTCTTGAATTATGTTAACTTTATAGGTAAAATCATAAATCATCCATCATTTTGCCATATCATAATTTTTAATAATTCTCTCAGACTAAATGCTAAGATCACTTTATATTCGTAAAAGAACCGTAATTAAATCATACCAACTATTATAATCTACTGACAAGAGCCATATACAGAGCTATTATAACCCACTGGTGAAAGTTATGTCGAGATACTATAACCTGCTGGCGAAGGCCGTATGCCAAGCTATTGTACCCTACTAACGAGGATCATATGCCAAACTACTATAACGTACTAGCAAAATTTATATGCTGAGCTACTATAACTTGTTGGTGAGGGTCATATATCGAGCTACTATAATCTACTAGTGAGGATCGTGCATAGCTATCTGAAAGCCCATAGTCATAATTCTTAAATTATATTTTTTTAAAATATATGCTCTTATATCATAAATAAATAAGCTTAAATACATTTAATAACTTTATAGAGTTCATAATTCATAAAGTGAAACAATCATGAAATTAGTATTTTCATAACAACTATACAAATTTTCATAAATATAGGGTCCATAGTTCATGAACAAACCATTAATATTAGAATATCTATAAAATCAAACTTTTCATGACAATGCATGATTTACATAAAATCATATGCTTGATCCTTAATTTAAAAAATATAAAATTATTGATAACAAATATTCTTTTATATATTTCATAAAGTTTTAAGCATTGAAGCATGCGATAATTTTAAACTAAATAAGAAGTGTCAAGATTACTTACCTCTTTTGTTCTTATCCTTTAAACTTCACTAGATGAATTTATTGAATCTATTTTTCATATTAAAAATATAATTAGTTCATATTCAATAAATTCAATCATAAGGATAGAAAACTGTAGATTGGATAGTCAGTCCAGCAAGCTATTCAAGCACCGAGGTAATTCAAGATCTTCTAGTTGAGGGTCAATCTAAGTGACTCGATCAAAAAATCATGAAGCACGGATTGGATTAAGGCCAAGATTGATCAATAGGATTCATCAACAAGGAGTTTCAAATATACAGAATATGGCTTGGATGGGATTAACATACAGCATGGATATCAAAGTGATTTTAGATCTCTTTAAAAGATCATATCAAGTTCATATTGGAATCTATGGATCAGATAGAGAGAAAAAATAGGAGGGTAGAGAGAGAAATCCTAGAGAGCAGAGAGAGAGAACTTTTCTCTCTCTTTCTTTTTTCTTTTCTTTTCTTTTCTTCTCTTCTTCTTCATCTTTTCTTTTCTTTTCTTCTCTTCTTCTTCTTCTTTTCTTTTCTCCTTCCTTTTCTTACCCGAATAGGGAGGGATATGGGTGGAGGTTGGTGCTCCAACGGTGTGCGGTGGCATAGCCAGAGAACTGATAGTGATAGCCGATGGCAAGCAACAGCGGACAGCCAGCGGTGAGGGGTGAACGATGGGAAAATCAAGGAAAAAATTCAAAAAAATAGGAGATTAGTTTTGATGGATTTTTCAACAAATTAGATAGTCAGTGGCCATGTGCCAAGACATGGAGAGAATGGGAGAGGAGAGAAGATGTGAGATTGGAGCCTTGTGGTACCTTAGCTCTAGCAATGTCTTGACTTTGATTTTCGATATGTGCAAGCATGAGGTGCCACAGCTTCAATAAGAGAAAAGAGGGAGAAAATGGTCGATGCTTGCCAGTGGAGGGCCTTAGGGGGGAGAGGGGTTTATTTATAGAGGATCTCCTAAGATTTTGGCAGCCCTAGGAGTCCAATTTTATGCCAAATTCGTTCCTCTATTTTTTTCTTTCTTTTTTTTAGGCCACTTTGAGATTCATGTTTAGATTAGGATATCACATTCTATCCTTTTTAGAAAAAGTTTCATCCTTGAAACTTGACATACCTTCATTTTTAAATAAGTGAGGATATTTAGTCTTCAAATCATCTTCACCGTACTTTCACTATGCAACTTTGATCTAAGCCATACTTCTAGATCTCATATTCTGAACTATTTCCGAATTAATTAGCTTCATCTATTGAATAATGCAATTTGTTTATTTTTATATACAAGTTCAACATGAGTAACTTTATAATAGAAGTGGTTCATCCAATTTCTAAAATATATAATTCAAAGATATAGTAAACTATGAAGAACGAGAATATCTATGATCAATAATCACACAGGCATCTCCTAAAGTTGATTGGAATTGTATCTTTAGCTACTTTATTGCTTTCATAGTATCTTATAGAGTCAAGGTAGATATTCATGCATTCCCTCTTTATCCCCTATTCAATTAAGCCAATGGCTTTGGAGTCATTTGTTTTCTTACTAGGACATTCCTGTAACAAATATCCCCTCTTCCTACACTGATAACACGCTCCAAGCTTCTTAAGACTAGGTCTATCATGATTTTTGTTACAATACCTGCAGATTTCTACTTTCTTCTTCCTAAAGTTGTTCTCTGTGTTTTTATATTAGTCACTTCAAGTTCCTATGGGTTTAGATCTCTTCCTATCCTTCCTTTCTTGTTCCAATCTTTTAATATCTGATTCAACTTTCAAAGCTCATTTACAGTACATCCTTGTAGTTGTTAAGCAAGTGAGAGGACAAACGAGACCAAATTTTATATCCTAGACCATGCTCAAATCTATTTACTTTACTTCTTTCAGACTCCATGAGCTAGTGGCAAAAATGATCTAACTTGTGAATTTGTTTGCATATTTCTGTACAGTCATGTCATTTTTTTGCTTCAAAGCTAAAAATTTATTCTCTTTACTAGTCTAACAAACTTAGAGAAATATTGATCATAAAATATTTTTTTGAACTCCTCCCATGTCAGCTGGTTATCAGCATTCACAGATGTAGCTTTTAGTGCAGTCTACCTAAACTTAGCATTTTCTTTTAGCATGGGAATGGCTAGCCTAACCTTCACATCCTCGAGATACAGTAGTGCATCAAATATCTTCTTCATTTCTTGAATCTAGGTCTCCACAACCAGAGGATTAGGTCCACTCTCAAATAGTGGTGGGTTAAGTCATCTAGATCTCTCATAATATGACTCCACTGATGGTGTAGGTCAAGTAACTTGTGACTATTATTGTTGCTGAAGAAACTAAGCCATCACTTGGTATACTCCAGCAATGTCTGCCTGAGTAGTTAGCACATTAGGAGCATGCTCAATTGACTGGTTGGCATCTCCTCTCGTAATCCTTCTCACTGCTCTTCGCTTAGTGGTTATAAGGTTCGCCAAGATTTCATCCTCCATATTGCTTATTGTCACCTATAAAAAATACTAGCATGAATTATCTTCCTTAAATAAGCAACAGGAACTCTAAGAAAATTTATCTACTCTCATTCGATCAAACATTATCCAGCTAAACGAGATCTATTTATCCAATGCTAGACTTTTAAGTTCTATTCATGATTAAATCTATTGTTCTGATACCATAAAATGTCGTGTCTTAAATCTAGGATATAATATGACCATGCTATCGAGGGATGCTGTTCTTGATAACATGAAGCCAATCGATCATGATCAGCTAAAATTTATCGCATATAAAATATAATAAAAAATTTAATTCTATTATTTATCGCAAAATCAAATATGAAACTCATATCTCAAAATTCATCAATAATTAATTATAAGTGCATAATTATTCTATAAATTAAGATTCAGCTATAAAATCTTCAAGCTCGCTAGCATAGACCCCCAAGGCTAGATCATCTTTTATTTTTGATCTTATTTATTAAGACAGATAAAGCAAAAAAAAAAGATATGAGATATACCAGCTCAGTAAGTAAATCTCACACTATCTTATCCACATCAAGCATAAATTTATACATGAATCAATAAATCATTTAGAAAAGATGATTATCATTAGAACATAAAATCTTCATAATAATAATATATCATAAATCAATGATACTTTTGCATATGTATAAATCATGCAATTTTCCTAAACATAGTTTTCAATGCATAGCATAAATAAATTCATAAATCATGTTAACTTTATAGATAAAATCATAAATCATCTGTCATTTCGCTATATCATAATTTTTAATAATTTTCTAAGACTAAATACTAAGGTTATTTTATATCCGTGACAGGATCGTAATCAAATCATACCAACTACTATGACCTACAGGTGAGGGCCATATATCGAGCTACTATAACCTGCTGGCAAGGACAGTATACCGAGCTACTTTAACCCATTGGTGAGGGTAGTATGTAAAGCTACTATAACCCACCGACGAGGACCATATGTCGAGCTATTGTAATCCACTGGCGAGGGCCATATATTGAGCTACTATAATCTACTGGCAAGAGCCATATACCGAGCTACTATAACCCGCTAGCGAGAGCCGTACATAGCTATCTGAAAGCCCACAGTCATACTTTTTAAATCATATTTTCTTAAAATACATGCTGTTACATCATAAATAAATAAGTTGAAAGATATTTAAAGACTTTACAGGGTTCGTAATTCATATAGTGAAACTATCATGAAATCAGTATTTTTATAACAACTATGCAAATTTTCATAAATATAGGATTATTTCATGAACAAATCATTAATATTAGAATGTCTACAAAACCATACTTTTCATGACAATACATGATTTACGTAAAATTATATACTTGATCCTTAATTTCAAAAAATACAAAATCATTGATATCAAATATTCTTTTTATATTTCATAAAATCTTATGCATTGAAAGCATTCGGTAATTCAAAAATAAGCAAGAAGTATCAGGATTACTTACCTCTTCTGTCATAATCTATTAAACTTTGCTAGACAAATTTATTGAATCTATTTATCATATTAAAAATATAATTAGTTTCTATTTTATAAATTCAATTATAAGAAAAGAAAACTATAGATTGGATGGTTGGTCTAGCAAGCTATTCATGCATCGAGGCAATTCAAGGCCTCCTAGCTAAGGGTCAATCTAAGTATTTCGATCAAGCAATCATGAAGCACGTATTGGATCAAGGTCAAGATTGATCAACAAGGTTCATCAACAATGGATTTCAAATATACTCGATATGGTAGGAGTGGGGTTGACATACTACATAGATATCAAAGTGATTTCAAATCTCTTTGAAAAGATCATATCAAGTTCATATTAGGGTTCATGGATCAGATAGAGAGAGAGAAAAAGGGAGGGTACAGGGAGAAACCTTTAAGAGGAGAGAGAGCAGTCTTCTCTCTCTTTCTTTTTTTTTTCTTTTTTTTCCTTTCCTTTCCTTCTCTTCTTCTTCTTCTTTTATTTTCTTCTTCCTTTTCTTGGCCAAACAAGGGAGGGATATGGGTGGGGGCTAGTGCTCTGATGGGTTGTGGCAGCATAGCTAGAGGACAGATAGCGATGGCCAATGGTGAGCAGTAGCGGATGGCCAACGGTGAGGGCTGAATAGTGAGAGAATCAAGGGAAAATTTCAAAAAATAGGGGACTACTTTTGATGGATTTTTTGACAGATTGGATCACCGACGGTCGTATGCAAAGGCATGGGGAGAATGGGAGGAGAGAGAGGATATGAGATTGGAGCCTTATCTCGACTCTAGCGGTGTCTCAGCTTTGATTTTCGATGGGTGCAAGCATGAGGTGCCATGACTTCAACAGGAGAAAAGGGCTGATGCTCGTCGATGGAGGGCCTTAGGGGGGAGAGGGGTTTAATTATAGAGGATGTCTTAAGATTTTGGCAGTCCTAGGAGTCCGATTTTATGTCGGATTCAATAGGGAAGAAGACTCCCATCAGGAGTCTTCGTTCCACTATATTTTTTTTCTTTTTCTTTTTTTTAGGCTGCATTGAGATTTATGCTTAGATTAGGATATCACACCTTGCTCTCTAGATGACCCTCATCCACACCCTCCTTTTGGACTTTGACTTATCTCCTCTTTGTTATTGTAGTCTTCACTTCCATGACCTCATCCTCGGCCTCTTTGACTCATTTCATTCTTGGAGCCTTCTTTTTCATTCTTCAGAGTAAACTTAGATTGAGGATCTTGCTTCAAAGGCTCTTATTTCTTCTTGTTAAACCTTTGTTTATGCGCTTGTAAGGAACCCATAAGTTCATTAATTATCATGGCATCTAGGTCCTTCAATTCTATGTTAGCGACTACGATGTAGTCAAATATGGCATCTAATGAGTGTAGAATTTTCTCTACTACTCATGTATCACTCTAGGTCTCATCGTTCTTTCTCAATTGATTGATGATGGTCAAAACTCTTGTAAAGAAATTCGAGATGGATTTGGAGTCCATTTGTAGAGCTTCAAATTTGCTTCTAATAGTTTGAAGATGAATTTTCTTCACTTTCTCAACTCCTTTATATGCATTTTGAAGAATCTCTCATACTTCTTTGGAGGTGGTAGTTGCCACAATCTTCTCAAAAATCGACTCATCTATGATTTTATAGATGAAGTAGAGAGCCTTCTTATCTTCCTTCATCAAGTCCCTCAGAGCCTCTCATTGTTGTGCCATAAGAGTATTCTCCATCTCTAGCTTCTTTATAGCCTCTTTTGATTATGTTTCAAATATCTTGAGATCCAACCTACGTCTTCATTTAGATACTTCAATTCTCACAATTGGTATTGGTGAGATGAGGAAGAGATAATTATAAAAGCCCCTCTACATTAACCACTGCTCTGATATCACTTTGATATAGTTAGTGGAAGTATGGTAGGATTGGTATATTGAACAAGGAATATTAAGAGACCATAAAAGAAGATTTATTGGATCAAATATCACTTGATTTTCATTCCAAAATGACTTCTTATATATATATATATATATATATATATATATATATATATATATATATATATATATATATATGGAGAGAGAGAGAGAGAGAGAGAGACTTAGGAGACTATATATATATATAGACTTGGGAGATTTTCTAATTAAGCTATATATATTACCACACATGAACATATGATTCTTCAAACTTGGTTGGATGGTTCTAATCCAAACATTAATTTTCCTAATCCTAATTCTCTTGAGAAGACTCACAACATTAATTCTTCGATCCCAATTCTCTTGAAAAGACTCAACATTAATTATCTTAGTCCCAATTCTCTTGAGAAGACTCACATTGGAATCATACTTTGACTCTTGAAACAAGGACTCTTGCAAACATACAAACTTGACTCTTTGACTATAAGAAATAGCATCCTTTGATTCTAGAAAATATCATATTTGGACTATAAGATTCATGCACAATTAAGTTTAGTTATTTCCAACAGCACAGTGAAGGAATAGCAATTACATGGCTACTCATGCCAAAAACTCAGCAAGAGTGCAAAGACAGAGGTAGTTGATGAGGTGGATTTACCATTTGAAGAATTTTCAAAGTGGGATCATGAAATATAGAAGGTGAACCCTTTGCTTCATTGCTATTCATTGCATACGTGTAGTCCTCTACTTCCCTGGTGTCATTGATGACATTAATATTGCCGCTAGAGGTGCCCTCCATTTATAACCAAGTGTGCTCCACTGAATCTATTGAGAATGAAAATATTATCAGAGAAGCTGATTAACTACATAAGAAGAGCCAAAACCACATTCTCGGGTAGCAGGATGAAACTGGAAGAATTCTAATAGCATCCACTTTAGAAACCTGCAAACTTCAGTTTTTTACATGTAGCATTGAGTTTACAATTGAGTATCATGACTTGGATATTATAAACTTTTGTTTGGAAAGAATAATAGATGTTGGTTTAATCTGGAATCTAAAGAGCTCGTTCTTACGTGATGGACATGGCAACATTTTTCTTCAGTAACATTAACTATTACTTTTCAACAAAATATGGACTGCTGCATGCATTATCTTATAAACATATTGTCGCAGACAGTGTTTCACCTAAGCTAAAGAAGCTGAATGACTTGGTGCTAATAGCAGATATCTGCTAAAGAATTACTTGGTGTTCATAGCAGCTAGTGTTCATCTTTAAAAGGGCATAAAGGATGAGCATGACGGGTTAATTGGTAATTATGTTAGGTCTCTCGGTGAGGCGAGAAGAGAGGAGGATAAAACAAAACACTTTCATTCAAATTCCACTAGTTACCTAAATTCAAGAAAGCCAGCAACCTTCAAAGAGGCCAGATTGGCTCCTTGCCAGTGGATGGAACAGTTTACAAGTAATAACTGATACTCATGACATTATGATTCTTCTAATTCTTCAGCATGATTTGGTGATGAAACAGCGATGCCCATCCCATCCTTGGGTATTTCGGGAAGCGAAAGATCACCGTCCAACAATTGCATCACTTGGCGCATGGTTGGTCTAGCTGCACATACAGGATTTGAACAAAGCAATCCAATCTTTAAGATCAGCTCCACTTCCCCCACATCATAATCACCTCCCAGTCTTGCATCTGTAACCTCTAGAATTACTCCATTCCTCCAACTCCCCCACACCCAGTCCACCAAATGAACATCCGGTGATTCTTGCTGCATTATTGGCCTCCTTCCACAGACGACCTCAAGTATGAAAACCCCAAAGGCGAAGACATCAGTGCTTGTAGTTGCCCTGCCTGTTTTCGTGAGCTCTGGAGCAATATAACCAAAAGTTCCCACCACATGAGTAATTTGGGGATCGCTACCATGATCATACAATGTTGATAGTCCAAAGTCTCCCAACTTTCCATTCATTTCACCGTCCAGTAAGACATTGCTGGCTTTTATATCTCTGTGTACAACAATCTGCTCCCACTCTTCATGCAAGTAAAGCAAACCTGAAGCCACACCTCTGATAATTTTTAGTCTCTGACTCCAGCTAAGTGTTGTTGGCTTGTTTGTATCATAGAGGAACTTGTCAAGACTTCCATTGGACATGAAGTCATAGACCAAAAGGAGTTCCCCTTTCCTGCGGCTATAGCCAAGAAGTTCGACCAAATTGCGGTGACGGAGTTGGCTGTTACTCGCAATCTCCCCAACAAACTCCCTCATTCCTTGCTTAGAATCATGAGATATCCTCTTCACTGCAATTTCGGTTTTTGAGGTGGGTAGCTTGCCTTTGTAGACTTTTCCAAAACCACCAACTCCCAAAAGATTTTCTTCTCGAAAGCCTTCGGTAGCCTTGAATAGTTCTTTATATGAGAATCTATGAGTTCTATGTTCTAGCTCCCACTCTTCAAAAACTTCGGCATCTCTTGCCTTTCTTCTTGTTATGTAAGCAATACAGCAGGCAGTTATAGCTATTAACACCGCAACTCCTGAGGACAGCCAAATTATCAAAGGTGTTAGTTTTCTTCTATGCGTTTTGAAAGGAACTGAAGGCAGGCTGGACAGGTTGAGGGCAGCCGCTTGCCCATTTATATTAAAGCTCCAGCCCAGAACATAATGAGAAGTTAGCGTGGGCCCTGTAGAAGCAGAGAAGCCGATATACATGGTGTCCAATATTACCGAAGACAGATTAATGAAAGAAGACAACAATGGACGGCTTGGTTTGGGCGCACTGATGGGGGATATTGTTACATTTAGCTTTCTATCTAGATTGCTATAATCTACCCATACCTGCATAGGTTCCCCGCTTATAAGGCTGAGGTTCTTAAATTTCCAAGTTTTCCCAATGAAATATGATGCTGGTGCGGCGTCTACTGAGTGTAATCCATTGACATCAATTCCAACATGGTTGTTGTTAATATCGCCAAACTCCATATTGAGGATGGTGTCTAGCTCAATGGCAAGGACGTGATTTGATGAATTTCCATTATTGGTAGAATTGAAGAGACCTAGGTATTCGTTGGTCAGAGATCCAGGGAGCTCCCTGGTTGGAGAGAGCACCAACGCAAGTCCATCGCTAGCCACATCTGGATATTCGGGGGGTACTGCACAAACAAAACAAGTAGAGAAAGAGAGAACGTTACCATCCGAGGCATTCTTCAAATGCAGTGGCACTTTGTGGAATGCATGTCCTTGCTGGTTCTTTGTACTGTTGGTTAATCGCAGAAGGCCATTGGGTGTGATCTCTGCTCCGCCATCAAGGTATAACTCACTCCCATTGAATCCGTTGTATGTGAATTCATCATATTTGGTTCCTGTGATTCCCGTAAGCAGACATATCACCAAAAGAAAGGGTAGTTTTACCTCCATTTGGAGAAGAATGGGAGATTTTCTTTGTGGGCAATTCGGTGGTTATTTGCCACATATTATGATGTGTAACCCTGGATCTATTCAACATTGGCGTCCAGCAACAATTGAAGAGACTTGCTTGACCAGCTCATCCACCCACATCCCATTTCATGTTGAAAGATTGTCCAGAGACTTGCTTGCACAAGGGCCACACAAGTCCCTGTGTAAAATACTAAACCTAATCCTGCAGGGTCCTCCTTTGATGTTTCGAGGTTCCTTTTGCAATGACCGGACACTACAAGAAATCTTATCTATAGTGGCAAGTGTTTTGTGGTAAAGAAAATTCTTGTCATTGAAAATAAATATTCTATGACAAGAAATCATGCTCGTCACTGATTAGCATCAATTGATTTATTTTAGTGACAAACAAATATCCTTATCATAGATTATTAATTATTGATGACAAAATTTTTTTTCTTGTCACTAGAACTTGTCACTAAATAAAAGTGCAAAAAACTAAAATATTAATTAGAAAAATAAAATATTATTTGTGACAAAAATTAAAATTTTGTCACTAAAAGGCATCAGTGACAATAATTACTTATCACAAAAAATATTTTCTTATCACAGAAAAAAAATTCAATGACAATATTTACTCGTCACTGAAACAAAAAAATATCAAGCATCAAACCCTTGATTGGAAGCCCTTTTTTTGCCCTCTAAAAAAAAAAAAAAGAAAAGGAAGAAGAAGAAGAAGAAGAAATGAAACGTTTCATCTCCTTCATGTTTACCACTTCTTCACAAGTACTCAATCCCAGAAACCCCCACACCTATTAGTAGTGATGTGAGAGAACTCACAACTGGCACCCTTCCAATTGATAACTCCATTGAAGAAAATATTCTGATGCACATTGGATTGGATTTGGAGGAGGCCGTCATACTATATTAAAAGTTAGAACTCAAAACCCCGGCTCTAATACCAAAAGTCTTTTTGTATAAATATGCCCATTCTCTATTACTCACTCTCTCTCCCCTATGCTACCATGGTGAGATTTTAGTTCCTAATTTGTTTTCTAGTTTATTTAAACAGGACTCTACATGGCAATTCCATTGATCCTACGTTATCATTTTGCCTCTCAGTGCATTTTAAATTCCTTTAGATCAATATTATAGGTTCTATTGTACCATGGATAGGTTCAGTCTATTCTATCTTAAAATTCTATGAATTGCTTGTTGAATATTTAATTTCTCTTATTACTCTCAACTATTTCAGTCTGATTAAAAAAATAGATTTGAACATTCGTGTTAAAGTGTTGGGGTTTAGATCCTAGTTAAGCTCTTGGTTGTTGAAAATATGAATGGAGTTTGAAGTGCGTTCTATTTTTGTGTTTGGGAAATCTTAATGTTTGTGGTATTCTGTGTTTGTCATGTTTTCATGTGAGCTATGATAAAAATACCATCATAAATATCTCATTGATTTTTGCCATTTGTACTACCTTGATGTATATGATGTGCTTGCCCTACCCTATTGGATGAGATGAGATGAGAAGGCTTGAACACAAGTTCCCTTGTATACATATTATTCTTAGATACTATACTAATTAATCAATTAAATACTTCTGAAACTATATTCCCTATTTTGCTTGCATTTGTTATTTGTTATGTTCTATGTTATCTTCCTTCAAATGAGGCAAGTTATATTTTGGCCACATATATGTAATAGCTATTTAACTTGACCTATTTAACATATTATCTTCCTTCATTTTTATGTTCCATGTTATCTGTTTAACATACTTTTGATCTATTTAACTCAACCTACTTAACCTATTTAATCCATTTAATGACTTGACTTATTTAATAAATGAATTATATGGATCAGATTGGCTTATCTATTTATTAAACAGATTGGGTTTAAGTATAAAATTTTGATCTATTTAATAATTAATAAATAGATCGAATTTAGAGTAATAAATGTTTGATCTAATACCTATCTGTCCCAATCTGTATCTGACTTGACATGGCCCAATTGCCATTTCTATTCTAAAGTTTCCTCTAAAATGAGTTTTTTCTAATGTTAGGAGTCTTATCAAGATTCATAAAAAAAAAATACATCACTCGTATTTCTTCAAGTATCAAAGAAAATGAATATATGTATGTATAAATTTTTATTAAAAAAATAAATATAATAAATGGATATGAGGATTTGAACCTAAAACCTGTTAATAATCTAATCATCAAATTAACCAACAAACTATAACTCTTATATATTTTAAAATTGATGAAAAATATATTTACACCATCCAAATAGTTATATATGCACACCAAAATTATTTCCTTCTTGAGACTCCCGAGAATATGAAAAATTTCCTTAACTGCCGCTGAGAAACCAATCTTCGCGCGTTGTTCTTTGTTTCATAGGAAAGAGGCCCAAAACCCCTCGTCTTCCCCATTTGGCTACTCCAAGCCTCCCCACCTGATTAAGCCTCATAAAAAATAGAGGAAAATCCAGGGAAAACATCAAAAAAATAGATGAAACAGAGGACGGATAGAAAAAATCAAAGGTATGCCCTTTTTCCTCATAGATTGATCATTTTCCTTTGGTTTTTGCATCTTTTTCTTTTCATTTCATTATCTTTTTTTGGAGATCTATGGAGAAGGAGAGCATCTAAGGATATTAGAGGGGTTTTGAGGTTCCGATGATATGGGATTTTATGTGAGTTGCAGCGATGTGAGCTTGAGGTTTTGGAGAGCTAATCTGGGTAGAAGCATGATATTTTGTAGGGTTTGGGGATTTTCGATTGAAAGGATTTTTTTTTGGTTTCTTTATTTTCAATTTATGGAGTTCTATTCAAATGATAATACGAATATGATACTAAATCCATGGTGTCAGACTTCCAAGCTCCATTTTTTTTTTGGCTCCTAACTATCAGTTTATGGAGTTGTGTTCTCATGATAATATGAATATGATACCAAATCCACAGTGCAAGATTTCCTGTAGGCTAAGTTCCACCTGTCTGAACTCATGTTTAGGACCAAAAGGACCAAAATAATGTATCTACATGGAGCTTTATTCTGTTGATGAAATGAAGATGTTATAAATCCGCCATGTGAGACTTGTAGTAGCTAAGTTCCACCTTTTTGAACTCTCATGTAGGATCAAAACAATTTTTTTTGGCTTCTAGATTCAAGTTATGGAGTTCATTTTTTTTGGTAGAAGTTTTTTTTCTTTGGTAGAAGATGGATTTCTGTTCTGTTGGTAATATATAGTCAAGCAAATGGTCCAGCAAAACTAAAGGTAATGAACATCACATATATTGCTACAAACAATCGGTAAAAGAATCAAAAGATGATGTCATAGGCAAAATGAGACTGCACACAGTTTGTAATATTATATTTGGACTAAATATTCTTTCATGACTCAAACAAATGATGTCAAACACTTGAGGAAAAGGATGAAATCATCTGATTTCATTAGCTAGCTGTTGTCATGGTTTTCTTTTAGGAACATAAGAGCTGATGTATGTTAGAATGGCTGTTGTTTGAACCTGAGAAGGGAGCAAGCATTGGTACAAAAATTTATTTCTATGCTACCGACTTAGGTTCGGACCTATGAGGTCACACACATTAGAGTTCATGATTCGATCGGATGGTTGATCAATGATTAAGAATCGTTCTAGGGTTAAATGATCAATACAATTGACATTTAACCTAGTGCAAATGTTGCAGGGGGATCGATTAGTAATTCGATTGCTAATTGGCTTAATTTGATTAAGACAATGGACTGAGATTAAGTCTAATTGAATATGATTTAATTAGATTTAATTTGGGCTTGATTGGATCAAGTCTAATTGGTTTATTGGATAAGCCAAGTGTAAGAAAAAAACTAGTCCTAGTTCAATTAGGACTTGGATCAACCTAATTTCTAATTTGATTAAAAAATTAAATCAGATTTAAATCTAATTTAATCTAATTAAATTAGGTTCTTAATTGGGTTAAGACCTATTTTAATTAGGTTGATCTAATTTTGATTTGATTTGATTTGAGAAAATAAATTAAAACAAGTCAAAGATAGAATCCTAGTAAGACTAGGATTCCACCTTGCACCACATAAGCCCCCCATGCCCTCTCTCTTATTCCACGCCAATCCCCTCTTACTTTGTGTGACAAAAGCCCTCTCTCAGGTCTTTCCTACATTCAAAAGGTTTTCTCTCTTCTTTCATACATGAAAAGTGGTTGTAGATCAAATCAAAGTAGGAATAAGTTTGGATTTCAAATTCTATGAGATAGAGTTTTAGAAATCCAAAACTCTTTTCCTTTTGCATCGAATTTACCCAAATTTTTTTTGAAATTTTTGTGGCTTTTAGGGCACACATTGTGCACCCTTTACTAGTAGTCCATGCACAAAAATAAGGAGGAGGCACCCAAGAGTTGGGCGCCCCTTATCTTTCCATGATTGGATAAGCCTTGACTAGATATTTGACCTAGACAAGGACACTATCATATCTCTCTCTATAAAATGAATTTTTTCATGAAATTTTTAGAGAACATAGAGATTTGAGAGTCTTTTGGAGCATCCAAAAATTAGAGAGAAAGACCTTTGGGTCATGGAGATATAATAGATACAAGATAGGATGTCTAGGAGAGAGTAAAGAGAAGAAGAAGAGGGTCTTCTTCTAGGGTTGTTAGTTTCATCTCTTTCCTTCCTCCATCTTGAGTTTCTAAGAGCATCTCAGATCTAAAACTCCTCCTACTTTTCATCTTTGAAAGAGTCCAAATCAAGAAGAAGAAGGCACCTGATCAACTATCAAAGAAGGATCAGCACAGTACTAGCATACTGTGCTGATTTTCTGAAGCAGGACTTCTGATTGAGATTCATGGACTTGTGTGGATGACTCCTAGAGATCAGATGCATGTGTGGTTTGCAACATCATCCTCAAGCCTGGATCAATAAGGTTAGAACGTCTAACTTGCAAGGTAATAGATCTGATCTATTGTTTAATACATACATTAGATGTAGTATAGAAATATGTTGATATGATCAACATGTAGTTCATCCTCTATATATTTTAATTTCTGATTTAATGCTATGTAATAATCATGTAATAGAATCTTAGATCTAGGAATTCTCTGGTTTTAGAAAATAAATTTTGATTTATTTTAGTTTTTCGCTGCCTGATCTTGAAAAAGTTTCAAGATCTAACCCTGAAACCCTAGATCTGGTTCCTTCAATACACGCATTTGATCTCTACAAAAAATCCATTCAAAACTTCGATCTGATCGACTTTTCGAGAGTGCTAGCTAGTATGAAAATCTTCTTCTTGATCGATCTGGATCTTTTCTTTAAATCTTTAAAACTTTTTCAGAGGTTGAAGATAAATTTTTAGAGAAGATGAAGAGGTGAAAGGAAAATGAAGAAAAAAATAATTTTTCTCTAATTTATTCTCTCTTCCCAAACTTTTAGAACCAAAAATCTGGTATTCAGATTTTTGCACACACCCCAAGAGAGAGGATCCTCCTCTCTATTTTTCATGTCATGAGCCATACCCAAACTTTCTTCACGTGAAGACCTCTCTTTTAATATTTACACACATAAAAGAAACCACAAAAGCCCCTTTTATAGGTTTGTAAGGAGGTGGGGTGAAGAGTTCTAGTGATCTTGGACTCTTACATGATTCCGCCTCTCTTCACAATTCTACATCCCAAAACATACCAAAAAAATATGAGACACCCCTTTTTATATTTTTTTTATGGTAAATCAGTTCTCCAACTAATCTTCTTCAAAAAATCTCCTTAAAATGTCACACATATAAGGAGAAAAAAAATGTATTGACATGAAAAGGTTGATCTGAATGAGAACAGATTCTCCTGATAAGGAATACTTTGAAATTCAATTTCAGAATCTTGTTTGTATCAAAACTAGATAAGATTTGGATGTGAGATAAAGAAGGAAAATAACTCTTTGGTGTAAAAAAATCTCATACAAAATAATTTTGTGCATGGAGACATATGGCATGCAAACTGGGTTAGCGCAAGGGAGAAGAGTCCTTTTTCAATAAGGACTCTTAATTTCCTTATTTGAATTCAAACCAAATCACATCTGGTTTAGTCCAAATAAAATATATGAAATCCAATCTAATTAGATTTATAAATTTTTAATCAAATTCTAATTAAATTAAAAATTGATTGAACCAATGTCCTAATCAAATTAGGGATAATTCTCCCTTAGTGATTAGGTCATTCCATAACCTAACTGGATCAAACCTAATTGAATCTAATTCAATTAGATTTAATTTAATTTAATCTTTTTAGCTCAATCAAATTGAGCTAATCAGCAATCTAATTACTAATTAATTCTTTATTAATTCACTAACACTTGATGAATTAATTTATTATAACTTTTGTATAAGGTTAACTATCAATCGAATTGACGTTAAGTCCTTGAATGATTCTCAATTGTGGATCAGCCATATGATCAGTCAGAAATTTTTTTTGAGTGTGACCCTATAGGTTCGAACCTAAGCCGTTAGTATAGAAATAACTTTCTGAACTAATCAATGTAACCATCTAGCAATGATGATCCAACGTCTGAATAAGTCGAATGATGGTGAAGCAACATTCAAGAATCTACTGGCGTATGGTTATCATATAATTCATCCTTTTGACCCTAATGCTCGAAGACGACCTAAGATTTAATTGTCAATCCTAGATAAGTCATCCACATTATATTTCAATCTTTTTCAAATCCATCACATGGATTATTCAGGCTCAGATTTTGCTAAATTGAAATACACTAATGCATATCTCCTACTAATTTGGAGGGATCAATCTCATCTTGACTCATGCATCGATTTGACAAGTAATTGACTATACCCAAAAATCTTTCATCACTGAATTAAAAATTCAGTTAGTCCAGCATCAAAGTACAGTGAGTTGCTTGCAAGTCACCATGGTGATCTTAGATCAGAGGGACACTTATACCCATACCCTTCATGAGCTACTCTTGATAGCAGAGTGCTCCGTAGTTGATCACGTTCAGTGACAATGTACTCCTATATCTCACCTACATGCCATACCAGTGTCTCTACACCATTTGGTTATAAGAACAACCAACACATATGGCATACAATGACCTATACTTAATATTACTATCGTCCTAGTAATAGCATATCGTTTGGTCATGAATCAATTTAAGAATTATGCGATAAATCCTCTTTTATCGATTAAAATAGTCTTAAGGACTTCATCACAATATAGGAGTTCGTTAGAAAATATAACCTTGTGATAAAAAATATTAAAATTTTTTTATATTTATTAATTCATATACATTTATAATTAGCACAATTGTCAAACGATTGACTTTAGGACATAATTCTCAACAACTCCCACTTGGACTAAAGCCAATCAGTATAGTATCATATACCCATCTTCGATTTATCATCTTAGAACTCTTAGATACCAAGGCTTTAGTAAATATGTTGGTCAAGTTTTCTTTTCCGTAAATCTTCTAAAGATTGATGTCACCTTAACAGATTTTTCGAATAAAGTGGTAGCGATACAAAATACTTGGTAAGCTAATAGAACTTCGACTCTTTGGCATGAGCTATGGCTCCGGTGCTATACAATATAGTAGGATCATCATCGGAGGATGTCACTCCTAGCTTGCCAATGAATCTGTACAATCGCATAGCTTCCTTACAAGCATCGAATCCTGTAATGCATTCTGCCTCATAATTTGAATTTGGCTATATTTTTCTACTTGGAACCTTTTCAGTAGATTGCTCCATTATTTAAGGTAAGGATGTATTCCGACACGTTCTTGCTATTATTATATCCAACTAAAAACTAAAGTTATACTCCATAAGTTTTAAGTCAAATTCTCCATAATCGAATCATTGATCCTTAGTATTTCTCAAATACTTAAGGATGACCTTCTAGTGATTCTCACCCAGATCTTGTAAGTATCCACTCACTATCCTAGTGAGTATATCATATCCGATCTTATACATTATGTATATGATAGAATAAATTCTACTCATAAATACTCTATATATGTTGGACTGGAAAAACTTAAGTAACCTCTTAGATCTATCTCTATAGATCTTTATCTCTAGAATGAGAGATACTTTTTCCAAGTCCTTTATAGAGAACTATGATAATAGTAAAATTTTTATTTTCTGTAATGTAAGAAATATTATTTTTTATTAAGATAATTTTATTCATATACAAAATAAAAAAATACACTCATAGAACTATTAACCCATTTGTATTTGCAAGGTTCATCTTCGTTCTCAATGAAGCCATGAGTTTTGATCACTTATCAAAATACACATTTCAACTCCAAAATATTTAGCATTGCCATAAGAAAAAATATCTCGTTATGGTCAATACCATGATGTTGACAATATCCTTAGGCAACCAGATGTGCTTTGGAAGTCTTCACCTTCTCATCTATGCTACTCTGATCCTATTGAAGATCCACTCTCTATGGATATTATCCCTTTGAGTAGATCAACGAGTGCCCATACACCATTGACCTTCATGGACTCCATTTCGGACTTATAGTTCTAAGCCATTAATCAAAATCGAACCTCTGCATAGCATCCATATAGGTGATCAAATCCTTGTTGTTCTCATCGAGTTCAACAGGATCACATCCCGAATCTAGATACTGAAGTATCTATCCGATGGACATGGTACTCTACCGAATCTCTTTAATGGTGCCTCTAAAATGAGTTTCGAATTTGATCTGATCAAATCCAGTTCTATGGGTTCACTAGATTGTGTCAGTTCTTCTACCTGTTGAAATTTATAAGTTTCATATTAAAGGCATCAGTACCTTTACCAAGGTACTCCTTTTCTTAAAAGGAATATCGAACAACTTTTATTCTTTAGCAAGATAAAAGTTATATCCTCTAGATTCTTTGAAATTATTTTATAAAATAATATATATAGAATCAGGATCTAAGCTAATCGATCTGTAAATACTCGACATAAAACAAATACTCCCAAATCTCAAGGTAAGAAAGTATCGGCTTGTGCCTAGTCTATATCTCATATGGAGTCTTTACGACTGATTAATTCAGAATCCAATTCAGAACATAACAAGTAGTCTCAAAAGTATAACCTTAAAACGAGACTGACAGACTTTTAAACTCCATCATGAATCAAACTATATCTAATAAAGTTGATTCCAATAGGAGAGAATCCTATTTCCTTCTAGATATGTCAAAACTTACTTGAAATATATTTTTCTCTTTGGTCTGACCAAAGAATTTCAATATTTTTTTAAATTTATTTCTCTATCTTATTATGGATTTATTTGAATATTTTAAATAATCTAAATTTATGACAAATATGTTCGTAGATCCAATACATCAGTATGTATCAGATTCAAAATATCATTGGCTCGTTTACCTTTTCTAACAAAAGGTGACTTAGTCATCTTACTAAGGAGATAGGATTGATAAGTTGATAATGATTTATAATTATTGACCTCAAGAATTATCTCTTGTTGATCCTATTCTTATTGATATGATCGAACCTAAATTGTTAAAGATAGGCTTTCATGACATTATCTACTTTAGAGAGTTTGTTTGATTGTGTACAATACATTAATAGGCTGTGACTATTCATAAATATCATTTTTTAATTTTTCATATGATTTTGACATCATTCATAATGATATTATAAAATTATTAGATAGTAGTGATAATCACTAAAATGATATTGTTAGAATTGAAAACAGGCTCGATGATTCCTAAAATTAGGATTGGAACATAACTTCCAACTTCAATATTCAAGAACCTCTTGCTATTTTCAAATTTTCTACTAATCTGAAGTCATTGCAACAGTTTGCATAGACTTTCGATATCCAATATCTAGGTAATAGTATCACAGATAGAGAAATCATAAGATGCTATCGTATAAGTACCTTGTTCAGTGATCCTTTGCTGATTTCTTAGCCTGTTCGGGTCAAGGAACTCTACCAGACTAGATTAATCTTAGACTCTTTTATCAGTTCGGATTCATTAGCTTAAGCATGACTCTTTGCACCATCTTTTTCTTTTTCTTTCTTAAAAAATTATTGCCATATTGAAAACACATCTTCAAAGGTGTAAAAGAACGCCTTCAACATTTGAAAATTTTTCTCTTACTGAGCATCATCGAATTTACAACTAAATTATGTTCTTTGCTGCTCTCAATAACATCACATAGTGATATGATTATGTGGCCACTTCTGATAAGTGTCTTTGATCGCATCACATGTGTTGGACGTAAAAACTTTAGGTGCTGGATCCATAATCATATATAGAATACATTCGTGCTCTAAAACTATTCGTAACTTTCGATATCAATTATCAAAATTAGGTCCTAATCAGTCACTGTCAAATAGTGAATGGAGTAATGTACATCTAGCCATAACTGAAAAAAAAATACAAGACTTCTATGTTTATGAATTGATTAAGCCTAAAGACTCGGACTTTAGTCTAAAGGTTCTCTCACTATTTTAGTTGAATTGATAGTCTCTACATCCAATCTGAGAAATTATCTTAATTCTTTAACGGATACTAGAATCCACATAGACTGCATACAAGTCCGAGGATGGCTCGGTTAACCCATATGCATATATGGATAGATTTTCAACCAATTATTTTATTAAATAATTTTTTGTAATTAATTTTGTCCCAAATTTTATTTCAATAGGTGATGGACCTCCACTGAAAGTTTCAGTTAGATCAAACTATTAACATAAACCTACTCAGTATTTTTAACTAATGAATGATTAGATCCGAGGATGGCTCGATCAACCCAACCATCATCAGATAGTATAACAGAATCATCATATGATGAATGATAATTCTATCATTCAGAGAGAACACCACATGGATGGTGCCTGCAATGTCAATCAGAAATAATGGACACATTATCATTCATCTTAATGAGAGGTTATAATCTAGTTATCTCCATAACTAGCTCATTTTATGGACCTAATAATTTAGAAGATTTAAGAATTAATTTAGAGAAGAGATGCAAAGAGATCAACCAGTAAACCATAATCCTCCCACTGACTTCACTAAGTCATTGAATTGGATCAAGATCATACTAATTGAAATGGCACCTAGATTAGTCATACTGATCAACCTTAATGGTATGGGTCAACTCGAATCACTTAGCGATCTAATCAAGACATAATTTATCAAATTGGTCAGATAAGTGAGATCGATAGGAGGGTCTGCTAAGTTTGCCTTAGATACCATCGAAATGGCTAGGTAAGTCGCTCTCAATTAGAAACCACCGATCGAAATACCAAACTTATCTTAGACATCAATAGGTTAATTAGTTTCGATTTGACCAACCTAATAATTTGGATTCAACCACTGAGCCACAATCAAGGTCCATGTGATCTAATTAAAGATATGGACTTGACCATCTACAACTGTTGTATTGATTCTAGAGAAACTCTGATTTAATCTAATTTAACATTTAGTTAGATTTAATCAATTTCTCTAATTAGTCCATTAACTCTTTGATTCTAACCTTAAGTCTAATCCCATTAAGAGGACCTGATTTGAGCTAACCCATGCCTCTATATTTTATGTGAATGACATTAGATCTTGAATTCACAATTCTAGATCTAATCGATTCTACACTTAATTCTCAATTAAGTTCAGTATCAACATGGGTTTAGATTATGGTTTGAAATAATTTTAATCTTTTATTTTGTAAATAATTTACAATAAATTTTATTAAAAAAAATTTATTATAAAATTAGGTCGACTCAATCAACATTGAGCTAGCTACATAAAGAGACTGAGTCAACTCAATTCAAAACTGGATCAGCTCAGTAATTATGTGAGCATAATTTAAGAAGTTTCAGATCTAAAAATTTTTACATAACACTAAAATAAAATCAATTATAATATTTTTAGATCATATCTAAAATTTTTATGATTCAAAATTTTATTTTATCATAATTAAAATAATTTTAATCATATAGATAAGATGTCTTATTGTTCATACAACTTTGTATCATATACAACAAACCTAGGGTTTCAAGATCTAGAATTTTGTAGAAAAATAAGTTCTTCCTTTTACATTCTTCTTCATGGGATCTAATCATATGGCACCCCTATACATCATAAGAGCACCCCATCGAATAGAAAGAGAGGGCCTTTAAACCTTTCTTGCTCCTTTGATCGGACAACCTGATGATCAACCCAATCCAAGTACTAGCTAATCGGATCATCTAATCTAATCACATATCATATATGCTTGAATTTAGATCTAATCTAAATTACATCAGATCTGATTACAATCTTAGATCACATCTAAATTAGATTATAAACATCACTTGCATGACATAAAATCAGATTTTATCAAAGATCAGTACAAACTAAGATAACCTTTTCACTGTAAGGGGTAAACCTTACAGCAGGACAATCTTATTTCAATTTGTGTGATCTATCATTAATTAAATTTAGATCAAAATATCATATATCATATCTAAATAAAATTAAAATTTAGATTTAATATGCACATATATCATGTGATAACGAACCTAGGCTCTGGTACCACTGTTGGGATGTATAGGTAATTTTATGCATGTATTTCGAATTTTTTTTAAAAAAATTACAGCAGAAGATAATTAGATTGATCAAATTAATCTAATATGTATATGATCTAATCATTAGAATAATCTACTCTAATATTTATGACATAATATGTTGCATATAAAATCTAAAAAATACTGAAGATAAAATTAACATGCATGCATGTGAGCAGTAGATCACATCTACATCTAATCTAAGTTCAGAACTTGATACCTTTATGCAGATCGATGATTATTGCTACTGAGAGATATGGTGAAGGAGATCCTTACTGGTTGCTTGCAGCCACACATGTGTCCAGCTTCTATGAAAAATCCACTCGAAGCCTCAATCTGATCGATCTTCTTGGGAGTACTAGCTCGTGTGAAGACCTTCTTTTTAGCCGATCTGGATCCTTTCTTCAAATCTTTAAAAATTTTTTTGAATTTGAAGATAAATTTTTAGAGAAGATGAAGATATGAAAAAAAGATAAAGAAAAAAATAATTTTTTTCTAATTTATTCTCTTTCCAAACCCTTAGAATCAAAAATCTGGTATTTAGATTTTTGCGCACACCCCAAGAGAGAGGATCCTCCTCTTTATTTTTTACATCATGAACCATGCCCAAACTTTCTTCACATGAAGATCTCTCTTTTGGCATCTTACACACATAAAAGAAACCACAAAAGCTCCTTTTATAGGCATATAAGGAGGAGGGGTGAAGAGTCATAGTGATCTTGGACTCTTACAGGATTCTGCCTCTCTTCACAATTCTACATCCCAAAATATGCCAAAAAAATATGGAACACCCCTTTCCATATTTTTTTATGGTAAATTAGTTCTCTAACTAATCTTTTACAAGAAATCTTCTCAAAATGTCACACATATAAGGAGAAAAAAATTTATTGGCATGAAAAGATTGATTTGGATGAGAACAGATTCTTCGGATAAGAAATATTTTGAAATCCAATTTTAGAATCTTCCTTTTATCAAAATCAAATTATATTTGGATGTAAGATAGAAAAGAGAAATAAATTTTTGGTGTAAAAAAATCTTACATAAAACAATTTTGTGCGTGGAGATATGTGGTGTGCAAACTAGGTTGGTGCAAAGGAGAAGAGTCCTATTCCAATAAGGACTCTTAATTTCTTTATTTGAATCCAAACCAAATCACATCTGATTTAGCCGAAATAAAATATATGAAACCCAATGTAATTAGGTTTATAAATTTTTAATCAAATTTAAATTAAATTAAAAATTGATTGAACCAAAATCCTGATCAAATCAGAGATAATTCTCCCTTAACGATTAGATCATCTCATAACCTAATCGGATCAAACCTAATTGAATCCAATTCAATTAAATTAAATTTAATCTTTTTAGCTCAATCAAATTGAACTAATCAGTAATCTAATTACTAATTAATTTTTTATTAATTTACTAATACTTGATGAATTAATTTATTATAACATTTGCATAAGGTTAACCATCAATCGAATTGACAATTAAGCCCTTGAACGATTCTCAATCATTGATCAGCCACATGATTAGTCAGAAACTTCTTTTGAGTGTCTCCATAGGTTTGAACCTAAGCCAGTAGCATAAAATAAGTTTCTGAACCAATCAATGTAATCATCTAGCAATGATGACCCGACGTCAAGATAGATCGAATGATGGCGAAGCAACATTTAAGAACCTATTGACGTATGGTTACCGTATAATTCATCTCTTTGACCTTAATGCTTGAGGATGACCTAAGATTTAACTGTCAATCCTAGATAAGTCATCCACATTATATTTCAATCTTTTTCAGATCCATCATATGGATTATTTAGATCGAGGTTTTACTAAATTGAAATATACTAATGCATATCTCCTACTAATTCGGAGGGATCAATCTCATCTTGACTCACGCACCGACTTGATAAGTACTTGACTATACCCAGAAATGTTCTATCACTGAATTAAAAACTCAGTTAGTTCGGCATCAAAGTACAGTGAGTTGCTTGTAAGTCACCGTAGTGATCTCAGGTCAGAGGGACACTTATACCCATACCCTTCGTGAGCTACCCTTGACAGCAGAGTGCTCCATAGTTGGTCATATTTAGTGATGATGTACTCCTACATCTCATCTGCATACCATACCAATGTCTCCACACCATTTAGTTACGAGGACAACCAATACATATGGGACACAATGACCTATACTTAATATCGCTATCATCCTAGTAATAGTGTATCATTTGGTCACAAACCAATTTAAGGACTTTGCGATAATTTTCTTTTATCAATCAAAATAGTCCTAAGAACTTTATCACAACATAAGAGTTTATTAGAAGATATAACATTGTGATGTAAAATATCAAATAACTTTTGTCATTTATCAATTCATATATATTTATAATTAGCACAATCGTCAAACAATTAGCTTTAGGACATAATTTTCAACACTCCAAAGGTACTTTGGTGGTGATGAAAGGGAGAAGACTGAGCAATAACCTATATAGGATGGAAGGCTTAGTGGTTACTAATAGTACAGAGGCTTCTGTAGCAGTACAAAAGGAGAGGAGAGGACTGATTCTCACCTACCAGCTGTGGCACTATCGTATGGGTCATATGAGTAACCATGGGCCCTTGAAATTGAGTAGGAGAGGACTGATTCTAGCACTCAAGAAGAAGGGTGATGATATTTGTGAGCCTTGCATCTATGGCAAACAATATAGGATAAAGTTTGCTAGTAGTACCAAGTGGAGTGAAGCTGTTTTGGAGCTTATTCACTCAGATGTATGGAGATCGGCACCTGTTGTAGCTCGGGGTAAAACTAGATACTTTATCACCTTTATAGATGACTTCTTCAGGAGAGTTTGGATGTACTTGATTAGAAAAAAATTAGAGATATTTGTTCGATCTAAGGTCTGGAGAGCTGAGGTGGAGAAGGAGATAGGGCAGCAAGTGAAGTATTTAAGATCTGATAATGGAGGAAAGTATACAAGCCTGGAGTTCAAAAGATACTGTGAGAAAAATGACATCAAGCATCATTTCATAGTGAGGATGACTCCTTAGCAAAACGATGTCATGGAGAGGATGAATCAGATGCTGACTGAGAAGACCAGGAGCTTGAGGCTATAAGCATCACTGCCCAAGTCTTTTTGGGATGATGCTCTAACATTTGCTTGTTTCTTTGTTAATAGGTCACCCCATAGATCACTCAATGGATGACTTCCAGAGGTAGTCTAAAGTGGAAAGAAGGTAGAACTTGGCCATCTAAAAGTGTTCGGCTGTCCGGCTTATGCTTTGATGGAGGAAGCTTATGCTTTGATGGAGGAAGCCGAATGGAACTAGTTGGACCCAAAGTCACAGAAAATGATCTTCATTGGGTATCCGACAGATGTGAAATTTTACTTGCTATGGGATCTACATTCCCAAAAGTGTGTCATTAGTATAAATATGATCTTTGATAAAAAGAGCATCTTGAGGAAGTCAGAAAGTATACATGGAGTTGAAAAGACAGTTCAAGGTAGTAGTGAACAGCACTCATAGTCTGATGATTTGCCATCAACTTCAAGCTTGAAACGTGTTTAGTTTGAGGTAAAGTTGGGAAAGCATAGTCATACACCTGTGGAGAATCAGTGAGGAGAGAATGTTGTCCAAGAGGAAGTGCAGAGGCAGCCACAAACAACAAACTTGCAGGATACAGTAAGGGGAGTGGCACTGCACAAGCTGAAGTGCACTGTTCATAAATCGGTGAGATATGGTATTGATGAGATGATTTTCTATACTCTCATTACTGCTAATGGTGATCCAGAGATCTTTGAGGAGGCCATGGAGAGTTCAGATCGAGATTCATGGATGTAGGCCATGATGGAGGAGATGGCATCTCTCAAGAAGAAACGGATGTGGCAATTGGTGGATTTATTGGAGGATGCTCGACCCATTGGCTCCAAATGAGTTTATACCAAAAAGAAGGTGTTGTGCAGGATCTGGTATGACATCATTCTATAGGAAAAAAGAAGAAACAAAATAAGAAATATAATACAAATACATGGATTTGCCTCGAGCCTACCTCCACGGAGCATGCAAATTTTATTATGAGAGAATAAAATAAAATCAATATAAGAGGAACTCATCACTCAACTCTTGTACAAGAATCTCTCATTTAAAAGCCTCAAAACTCTTATAAAAGCTCTCTGAAATCTCTTTTGAAGCTATTCTGCACCTCCAGAATGTCACCAGCTCTCCAACACAATAAACAACTCGTCAATCGGAGCTATATAGGCTCCAAAATCTTAAAAATACTATTTCAGTAGGAATACTGAGTCTCAATCAATCCTAAAATCATTCATGGCTGTTTAATCATGATCAGCTCGCACCAGAACCATCCGATCATGCACATCAGGGCCATTAATCACCTGATCAAACCTGATATCATTCTCAATCGTCTGATCATGAACGACTATGGTCTATACCACCGGATCGTGCAAAAACTCTCCTAGATCATGTGTGGACCGTGTGATCAGTCCATGCGGTCTCCATGGACCGCCCAGCATCCTGCGGTCCATGGTGGACCGTGCAGGGGTGCTAGGCCTAGGTGCCCGTATGTGTTGGGCTGGCCCGTGCATGCACCTGCACTGGGCCAGTCCGTGTGCTGGCCCGCACACGCCTGCATGCACGTGCATCTCTGTCGAGTCCGACTACACCACCACCGACCGTCACTGGCCTACCGCTGCCTAATGCACCATGCCACCTTCTTCGATTTTCTTTCATATGTATCTTCATCGTCTGGACTCCGTTTGGACTGTTCTTGGGCTCATTGGACTCTATTCGTCATCTTGAACCTCGCTGTGGGCTCAATATAGATCGAATCTTATGACATCAAATCTCAACAATCTTTACCTCAACTCGATATTCATCCTTCACCTGTCTTTGAGAGTCTGTGATCCATTTTACCCCTATGTCCTGGAGCATGCCTGCTATCTTATGGATGGGCAAATGTGGGAGTTGAGCCAGGCCACTCAATCCCACCTCCATCATAGATTGTGTCGACTCTGATCAAAAATTTGCTCGAAGAAGTCTCCTGTGGCAATAGAAACTTTACTCTACGATATCGCCTCTCATCCTCCTGAGTCTCCCATCTAGTACCCGATCCACCTTCACCTAGAGCTCCACCTCACTCTGGGCTCCTCCTGGCTCCTGAAGCTCCACCTCACATTGGGCTCTCCGTCAGGTAATAATGTCCTCTCATCCTCTTCTTTTCCTTCAGAGTAACTCTATCACCATGCAACACCTTCAGAATTTCTCCACCAGCTATCATCTTATAGCCTCTCGAATCCAGTCTGCTCAGTAAGATAAGATTTCATTTGAAATCAGATATGTATCAGACCTCTCCTAATCTCCTCACAACACCATCATGTATCCTTTAGCTGATCGTCTCGATGTCTCTGATCATATAGCTTGATCTATCCGACAAATAAACAGTGCCCTCACTGCTCTCTAAGGAGTCAAACTGCTCCTCTCTACAACATACATGATAGATGCATACAGAATCTAAAATCCACTGCTGAAAAAAAGTAGATACCTCGTCAGATATCTCCAAAATATCATCATCTGACTCACTATTGGCTGTCATTATAGTAGCCCTCGTTCGATCCCTGAGTTGAGAGCAATCTCTAGTTAGATGCCCCAACTCGCCACATCGATAACATCTGATCTTACTCAAGTTTCTTATCCTAGACTTGAACCACCCTCGTCGTGATCTCTTGTTGCTCTGTCTGCCACCTCCTACTCCTTCAGAAACCACCAAAGCTGAGCTGTCGCCATCTGAGCTTGAAGCTGGGTTCTCCCTCCTGAGAACCTCATTCTAAAGAATTATTATGGTGACCTCATCTATCTTGATGGTACTTTTTTCCACTAAAAGAGCAGTCACCAAGGACTCATACAAAGAGAAAAGTGATGCTAGCAAGACCAGCACTCTGGTCTTCTCCTCAACTTTCTCGCCAACATTGAGGAGGCCGATGAGGATCTTCTGAAAGTGGCTGAGAAGCTCTTACACACTCTATTCCTCAATCATCCACAGTTGGTAGAACTGCCTCCAGAGAAAGAGAGTGTTGGTGAGAGACTTTGCCATGTACAACTCCTCGAGCTTCGACCATAACACCATCGGAGAAGTCTCGCCAAGCACATGGATCACCACCTCATCCACTAGGTACAAACGGATCATACTCACTGTCTATATCTGAAATCGCCTCCAATTCTGTACCTCCATGGTAGTCGGTTTCTCCTCGTATAAGAGAGCATCAATTAACACTTGCTGGATGAGCACATCCTTCACCTTTGTCTGTCATAAAGAGAAATTGCTCTTTCCATCAAATTGATTGATCTCTATCTTGATTGTACTTATCTTCTCCATCTTTTATCTTAATCACCACCACCGCAACCTATGCTCTGGTACCACCTTGCTCTGAAACCAATGTTGTGCAGGATCCGATACCACACGGTGCAGTAGGAAGAAAGAAGAAACAAAACAAGAAACATAATATAAATACATGGATTGGCCATAAGCCTACCTCCATAGGGTGTGCAAACTTCACTATGAGAGAATAAAACAAAATCAATACAAGAGAAACTCACCACTCAATCTTTGTACAAGAATCTCTCACTGAAAAGCTCCAAAATCCTCATAAAAACTCTCTGAAACCTCTCTTGAAATTTTTTTGTACCTCCAGAACGTTACCAGCTCTCCAACACAACAAATGACTCATCAATCGGAGCTATATAGGCTTTAGAATCTCAAAAATACTATTTCAGTAGGAATATAGAGTCCCAATCAACCCTAGGACTATCCGTGGCCATCTGATCGTGACTGACTCGCACCAGAGCCATTCGATCATGTACATCAGGGCCATTGATCACCTAATCAAATTTGGAATCATGCTCAGCTGTCTGATCATGAGCTACTATGATCTGAACTGTCGGATCATGCAAAAACTCCCTTGGACCACATGTGGACCGTGTGATCGATCCATGCAATCTCCATGGATCGCCCAGCACCCTGTGGTCCACGGTGGACCACATAGGGGCGCTGAGCCTGGGCATCGATGCATGCTGGGCTGGCCTGCATGCACCCACCTGGGCCCACCCATGCGTTGGGCCACATGCGCCTGCATGCACGCCCATCTCCACCGGGCCCGACCGCACTGCTGTTAGCCTGCTGCCGTCTCGTGCACCGTGCCACTTTCTCCAATCTTCTTTCATGCATATCTTTGCCATCTAGATTCTGTTTGGACTGTTCTTGGGCTCGTTGGACTTCGTTTGTCATCTTGGACCTTGCTGTGGGCTCAATGTGGATTGAATCTTGAAGCATCAAATCTCAATAGGAGGCACCTTCAAAGCAAGATGGAGTGAGGTACAAGGCTAGACTTGTAGTCAAAGGATACTCACAGAGAGAAGTAGTTGATTAGATAGAGATATTCTCTCCAATTATCAGGCATACATCTATCAGGGTGCTGTTGAGCATTGTAGTAGCATAAGATCTGAAATTGGAGCAAATGGATATAAAGACGGCATTTCTTCATGGTCATTTGGAGGAGAGCATTTATATGGAGCAACCAAAGAGGTTTAGAGAATCTAGATCGGATGGAATAGTTTGTTTGCTGAAGAAATCGCTGTACAGATTGAAGCAGCTTGCTAGATAGTGGTACAAACGATTTGACATTTGTGTGAGGAGAATTTGCCTTTTTAGGTGTGATTATGACCCATGTGTGTATGTTAGATCTCTAGATGATGGATCTAGGATATATTTACTTTGTATATAGATGATATGTTGATTGCATGCAAGAGTAAAGAAGTTGTGTAGGAGTTAAAAGAAGCTTTGTCTTGGGAGTTTGAGATGAAAGAGTTAGAGCCTGCACGAAAGATCCTAGGCATGGCGATCAGCAGAGATAGATCCAAAGGGCTATTACACTTATCTCAGGGAGGCTACATGAAGAAGGTCTTGGAGAGATATGAGATAGAGAATGCGAAACCGATAGAACAGCCACTTGTCAAGTACTTCAGACTCTCAAAGACTATATCATCAAAGTCTGAGATGGAGGCTCAGGAGATGGAGAGAGTACCATATATCTCTGGTGTGGGGAGTGTTATGTACTCTATGGTGTGTTGTAGGTCAGATATAGCCCATGCAGTAAGTCGGATGAGCAGATTTATGATACAGCCTGGCAGAAAGCACTGGATAGCACTAAAAGGTATTTTCAGATACTTAATCGGTACAGTTGGAGTTGGCATTTGTTATGGTCAGCAAGGAGATACTGTGGACACTCCAATATATCCAAGGAGGCTTAGGGAGTTATAAAGGGGTTTGTAGATGCAAATTTAGATAGAGATGTGGATACTCGTTGCTCAACGATAGGTTTTGTGTTCAGTCTGTATGGAGGTCTAAGGTCATGGAGATCTTACAAGGAGGCTCAGGGAGTTATAAAGGGGTTTGTAGATGCAAATTTAGATAGAGATGTGGATACTCGGTGCTCAATGATAGATTTTGTGTTCAGTCTGTATGGAGGTCTAAGCTCATGGAGATCTTACTTGCAACCCATAACGGTCTTATTTACTATAGAAGTAGAGTACATTGACATCACAGAGGCAGCGAAGGAAGCCCTATGGTTGAAGGGCTTGGCTTTAGAAATGGACTTCCCACAGGAGGTTGTTAGAGTGCATTCTGACAGTCAAAGTGCTTTGTTGCTTGCATAGAAATTCGTTTATTATGCAAAGATGAAGCACATTGACATCAGATATCATTAGATCAGAGAGCTTGTGGAAGATGATGAAAGGGAGCTGGTGAAGGTTCACACCAAGGAGAATCCAGCTGATGTACTCATGAAGGTACTTCCACGAGACAGTTTTTGCTATTGTATGACACTGATGAGGCTGGTGGATAGGATTGAGTTCACAAAGACTTGAGAGCACCAAGGTGAAGATTGTAAGCTCAGGTGTGGTGCTTCCAAGCCTTAGAAACTGATGAAAAAAGGATAAGGTGTGAAGAAAAAATCAAGAGCATCAGCCAGCAGTCGAGGCGGCTCGAGCTCTGAGAGGTTTGGCTCAGACAGCAAACAGAGATCTGTGTTTTTGGCACTAATGGATGACACAGCTGTCGAGCTGGCTTGGATCTAGATCGAGTCGGCTCGAACCCTGATAGAGCCGACATGAATAGTGGGATAAAAGGATGTGTTTTCAGTATGCTGCGGATCAGATGTGCCAGAGCCGGCTCGGACCCTGATAGAGCCAGCTTGATGGCACAGACAGAACCTTTTTGAGATTTTGGTTTGTGCTAAAATTGGATTTAATTCTATTAACTTAAGACCTTGGTTTTGGAGGTCTTAAGAAACTAATCCAAGGATTAGATAAGGGGTTTGTCTAATGGGTGTGCAAGGTAAGACATGGGTGTACATGGGCTTGAAAATTGTACCAAATTGGATTAGCTGGGGGAGTTTTTGATTTAGATCAAATTGACAATATATATATACAATTTTGTATATAATTTTGAATGAAATAGAATCAGAATAGAAGCCTTTTCTCTCTAATTGCTCTCCCTCTCTCACATTTTTTCCTCTCCTCTTTCTCACGCCTAAGGATTTTCTAGGCCTAATCTGATCTACCATTAAGATTTTTCTCCCATCCTTGTTGCTACTTCCACGATCTACGATTAGCAAAAGAAGATCTGATACTGGCAACACCAGATAGGCCAAACATCAACCTGGATGCAAATAGTTCAGTGCTGTGTACTTTAGCTCAGTATTTGGGTCAACAACCATGAAGATAGCATATGGTCCAAGGTATCCTGATTCAGGATATCTTGATAGCATCGATTCTAGTAGGGTTCTGACATTGTCGAGCTAGAACGGTCATAACTTTGTCATCTGATGTCAAAATTCTTAAGTTGCCTCATTTCAGAAAGCTCTTTTTGAGCTCTACGAGACTGGTGCTTCACTATCATTGCAAATTTTGGAGCCTAATTTAATCGTTTGACAGCCTATAGGAGCTTGCAAGAATCTTAGTCTGACATGGAGTCTGTTTTTGATTTATTCTATTTTTTTTTAATTTTTTTTATTGACTTAGGACTTTACACTATAAATCAAGCCTTTGGCTATCATTGTAATTAGTTTTGCTTGGAGGTTATTGAATTAAAACTCATAAGAAGAGAGTTCCTTCTTTTCTTCCCCATCTTTCATTGTTTCATGCATCTTCCATCCTTCTTCTCCAACGATCGCCATGCTATAGATTGCGTCAGTTGGTATCAGAGCCCTTCAGATCCATGAGTGATGATTCTTTCCTGTAGTTCAGATGGTGGGCGGTGGTCAGAAGAAGAACCAACCTGTGAATCAAGCAGCAACCCATGAAGAAATCATGCAATGAAAACAGGACCTGATGTTGGAGTGCAAAGATTTGAGGAGACAAGTGGTAGATTTGACTGCACATCTTACGCAGTTAGAAACATGGGATGCAAGATCCAAGGTGGAACCTGATGATCACAGATTTGAAGGATAGTTTTCAGATTTCAAAAATCCCATTCACAGGGGTCTTCCCACACGCTAGCAAGAAGCTCTTGGTGACTTGTTCGAACGATCAACCCATGGTTTAATTCCAAATGAGTAGATCAATTTGAATATTTAGGCAGTCTGTAGATGAAGGTGTTTCTTGATTGATTAGATCAGATCGAGCACATCTTTGAGTACAAAAAAGTATCTGATGATAAAAAGGTAAAACTTATTGCCTTAAAATTGATAGATTGAGCTTCTGCATGATGGCAATAGTTGAAGAAAACTAGGGAGCGAAGGAGCAAACCAAAAATTCAGGATTGAGAGAAGATGAAAAAAAAATTGAGGGAGCAGTTTTTACCCTTCAACTACATGCAATCCTTATATCAGTGCCTATAGAACCTGCAATAAGGTCCTAGATCCATGGATGATTACAGAAAGAGTTTTACCAACTTATGGCTAGGAATGACCTTACGAAGAATGAGGAACAGATGGTGGTGAGGTACCTAGGGGGCTACGACTGCAGATTTAGGATGCTTTGAGGCTCCATATCCTATGGACCATCAAAGAGGCATACCACCATGCTATTGTTGCTGAGGAGTAGCTATGGCGCAGACCTATACCTAGATTTGATTCTATCCTATGAAGTAACCAAGTTTCAAAAAATCAGAGAGACATGCAAGGTAACACAGCTTCTATCCCTCCTGTTCATAACCAAGTTCATAGCCCTGTTGATACGAGGTCTTCAAAACCAACCCCGACTAAAACTTCTACCTTACGGTACTACAATTGTGATAAGATCGGATACACATGGAACAAATGAAAGAAACTTGCTGGATGTTCTGGAAGTAGTTGTTGATTGAAGGAGAAAAATCTTCTGACGAGGATCTAGAGCCTACCTATGATGAAGGAGATGAGGAGGAGGATGATTCCGTGCTATTTGGGGATAAAGGAGCGGCTC
The DNA here is from genome assembly GCF_000442705.2 of Elaeis guineensis. Classification (NCBI taxonomy): domain Eukaryota; kingdom Viridiplantae; phylum Streptophyta; class Magnoliopsida; order Arecales; family Arecaceae; genus Elaeis; species Elaeis guineensis. The sequence continues at coordinate 129,615,542 of NC_025996.2, forward strand.
TAGTTATTTGAAAGAGCCTACTTGCTCCCAAAAGAGAGGAGAAAGAAGATTGGAGGCAGACCAACATCTTCCATACTTGCTGAACTGTCAAAGAAAAAGTTTGCAACGTCATCATCGATGGAGGTAGCTGTGAGAATATCATCTCTCGAAAGGCTATTTCCAAACTGAATCCAACCACTGAAAAGCATTTCAAGCCATACAAGCTATCATGGTTCTGAAAAGGGAATGAGGTGGTTGTCAATAGTCGCTGTCTAGTTTCATTTTTAATCGATCAGAAGTACTTTGATGAAGTTTAGTGTGATGTTGTTACTATGGTTGCATGCCATCTACTTCTGGGAAGGCCATGGCAATACGATCGCAAAGTTTTCTATGATGATCGTCAGAATACCTATACGTTCTGGAAGGATCGTTAGAAGGTTATTTTGGCACCGATGAAGATTGAAGATCTTCCTAAGCAGGATCCAAAGACTAGCATCAACCTTTTGATGCATCGCTCTTGTTTGAAAGAGATTTCCAACTCGAGGATGGGTTCTTTCCAACCAAGAGAGGATGACGCAAATGTCATAGCGATCAGAAATTGGCTGATTGAGGTAACGGAAGATGCTTACGTGCCAGATAGGCTGAACATTAGGCTGGATGCAAATTGTTTAGCCTCGTATACTTTAGCTCGATATTTGGGTCAACAACCATAAAGATAGTACCTGATTCAAGGTATCCTGATTCGAGGTATTTTAATCTAGAGTATCTTGATAGCACCGATTCCTGCGAGGTTCTGATACTATTGAGCTAGAATGGCCATAATTTTATCATCCGATGTTAGAATCCTTAATTTGATGTCCCCATTTCAGAAAGCTCTTTTCTAGCTCTATGAAACTGGTGCTTCACTGTCATTACGAATTTTGGAGCCTAATTCAATTATTTGACAGGCCTACAGAAGCGTGCAAGAGTCCTAGTATGACATGGAGTCTATTTTTGATTTATTTCATATTTTATTTTCTTTCAAATTTTTTTTAATTGACTTAGGACTTTTACTATAAATAAGTTCCTTGACCATCATTGTCATCAGTTTTGTTTGGAGATTATTAAATTAAAACTCATTAGGAGAGAGTTTCTTCTTCTTTTCTCCATCTTTCATTGTTTCATACGTCTTCCATCCTTCTTCCCCAATGATCACCGCACTATAGGCTGCGTCAGAAGAGGAGGGAAGAGAGGACATGAGATCAGAACCTTACCTTGGCTCTGACAGTGTCTCGACTTCAATTTTTGATGGGTGCAAGCATGAGGTGTTGTAGCTTCAATAGGATAAAAGAGGGAGAAAAGGGTCGATGCTCACTAGTGGAGGGCCTTAGGGGGGAGAGGGGTTTATTTATAAAGGATCTCCTAGGGTTTTGGCAGCCCTAGGTGTTTAATTTTATGTCAGATTCAATGGGGAAGAAGACTCCCATTAGGAGTCTTCATTCCTCTATTTTTTTTCTTTTTTCTTTTTTTAAGCCACTTTGAGATTCATGCTTAGATTAGGATATCACACCTTCGGCCTCCAGATAAGCCTCTTTGTCCGCACCCTCCTCTTGGACTTTGACTTATCTCCTTTTTGTTATTATAGCCTCCACATTCATGGCCTCATTGTTGGCCTTTTTTTGACTCTTTTCATTCTTAGAGTCTTCTTTTCTATCCTTTAGGGCCCATTCTTCTATAGATAAAAAATTTATCTAAAAATCTATATTTTTTTAGATAAATATTTTTAGACAATATTTAGATAGAAAAATAATTTATCCATATTCTTTTATGCATTAAAAAATGACTCAAAAATCTATTATCCATATTCTTTCATATTACTAGTTTTTGGGATAAGTTGCTAAGATATATCCATATCTCTCATAATATCTTTTATTATATAAATATTATTATATATAATAATATAATATAATATAATAGATAAAAGATATTATATTATATTATGTTATATTATTATGATATATTATATTATTATTATTATTATATTATTATTATTATAAGGTTAAGGATATACTAAAAATGAATTAAAAATATTACTTTCTTGATTGATAAAAAAATGATTTAACCATCCCCTAGGTGGATAAGATTTTTTTTCATTTTATGGGGAAATATTATTTAGGAGAAAGTAACTTACCTATCTTGAAAAGTATGAGAACATAGGTAAGTTTGTTAATGAAAAAGTTGACCAACTTTTCTATGATATTTACCCATAAAAGAACAAACTCTTAGAGTGAACTTAGATTGAAGAGCTTGCTTCAAAGGCTCCTACTTCTTTTTGTTAAGCCTTTATTCATGAGCTTGTAAAGAATCCATGAGTTCATCAATTGTCATGGCATCCAAGTCCTTTAATTCATTGATAGCTACAATGATGTAGTCAAACTTTGCTTCTAATAGGTGTAGAATTTTCTTTATTACTCATGTATCACTCAAGGTCTCATCATTCTTTCTTAATTGGTTGACGATAATCAAGACTTTTGTAAAGAAATCCAAGATAGATTCAGACTCCTTCATTTTTAGAGCTTCAAATTTGCCTCTAAGAGTTTGAAGATGAATTATCTTCACTTTCTCAACTCCTTTATATGCATTTTGAAGAATATTCCATGCTTGTTTGGAGGTGGTGGCTACTGCAATCTTCTCAAAAATCAAATCATCTATTGCTTGGTAGATGAAATAGAGAGTTTTCTTTTTTTTTTTCTCAAGTCCTGCAAAACCTCTCGTTACTGTGCCATGAGAGTATCTCTATCTCTGACTTCTTTATAGCCTCTTTTGACTATATTTCAAATATCTTAAGATCCAAGCAATGACTTCATTTAGATACTTCAATTCTCACAATTGGTGTTGGTGAGATGAGGAAGAGGTAATTGTAAAAGCACCTCTATATTAGCCATTGCTCCAATATCACTTTCATATAGTTAGTGGAAATATGGTGGGATTGTTATATTGGACAAGGAATATTAAGAGACTATAAAAGAAGATTTATTGGCTCAAATATCACACACACACACACACACACACACACACACACACACGCACGCACATACATATATATATATATATATATATATATATATAGATTTAGGAGATTTTTTAAGCCATATATATCACCACACATGAATATATGACTCTTCAAACTTGGGTGGATAGTTCCAATCCAAACATTAATTCTCTAAGTCCCAATTCTCTTGGAAAGACTCATAACATTAATTCTTGTAGACACAATTCTCTTGAGAAGACTCACAATATTAATTATCTTAGTCCCAATTCTCTTAGAAAGACTCACATTGGAATCATACTTTGATTCTTAAAATAAGGACCCTTAGAAATATACAAACTTGACTCTTTGACTATAAGAAATAGCATTCTTTGATTCTAGAAACTATCATACTTTGACTCTAAGATTCATGCACAATTAAGTTTAGTTATTTTCAACAACATAGTAGAGCAAAAGCAATTGCATGGTTAGTCATGCCAAAAATGCAGCGAGAGTGCAAAGATAGAAGTAGTTGATGAGGTGGATTTTCCTTTTGAAGAATTTTCAAAGTGGGATCATGAAATATAGAAGGTGAACCCTTTGCTTCATTGCTATTCATTGCATAGGTGTAGTCCTCTACTTCCCTGGTGTCGTTGATGACACTAACATTGCTGATAAGTGTTATATTTTTATATTTATTAAAAATATTTTTGATAATTTGTGGTGCTAACATCTTCTAAAAAAATTTAATTTCATAAATAAATTAGATTTTCTTACAAAAATAAAAAATTTTAAAAAATATAAAATTAGAGTATATTTATGAAAATAGATATTAATTTAATTAAACAATTTAAGTATTAAAATAATGAAAAATTAATAAGTAATTTAACATATATTTTTTTCTATTTTTCAGGTGCAAAATCAGAGTAAAAATCAAGCCAAAATATCTTAAAAAATAAATTTTATAACCTTCGATGTACGATGGACTGACCGTATGGTCCACAGAAGCGATGGTGCGGTCCACAAAAATAGTTCGTGGTGTTTGGCATGGTTCACAAGTGGACGGAAGAAATTCATACGATCCAACGGCTGATATCACTCCGAATACGCAATCGGATAGCTGATATCACACGTTATCATATTCAACGGTGGTGGCCCACTTCAAATACACGATCCGATGGTTCAAATCGATTCTGAGTGAGATCAGACGGTCCACATTCATTGCAGGCTGAAAACTAATCAGAAGAAGGATTTTTTTCATATGATTCAATGGCTAGAAATCCAAACAGAATCCGATCCAACGACTGACGCTGTTCTCGACTGTAAGAGAGTTGAGCACTGATCAATGATCGAAAACACATAAAGAGCATGATCCAATGGCCAACATCGTTCTCGATCGTGATAAGGAGTTGATCTATATTTTTTGGGCTGATTTGGATGGTCCAAATGTAATCTGACAGCCAAAAAATTAAGATACAGGTATACTACGAATTCTAAAGATTTTAAGACTCCTTCTGCTACCAGAAAAGGATGAAAAATTCACCTATAAATAGGAGATCTGGGAATAAAAGAGGAGAGAAGAGAAAAGCAGTGGAAAAATAAAAAAAATTAGAGAAAAAAATTAGAAAAATTTAAGAACCTAAAGGAAAGAAGAGAAATTGATTTGCTCAACGGAGTATGAAGAAAGAAAAAGAGGTCGTCAACCATCTTTCCGACGAAGCTGCATCGATCAACTTCAGATCTTTGTTATAATTTTATTTTATTATTCTTTTTAAATTTTTTATACTTAAATTTTAATTTTAATTAATATAAAATTTATTTTTTTGTACTTTAAATTTTTATCTTTTATTTTTTTACAAGTAGATACTAGGATCTAGTTAGTAGATCTTAGTATCAATTTATTTTATATTTTTTAAATTTTTATTATTTATTTTTATTGTAAGTAGAAGTTGGGATCTAAATAGTAGATCTTAGTACTTGATTTATTTTTCATACTTTTAATTTCTATTTTCCAACTTAAATTATTTTCTTCAAAATTTTATTTTATTTTTATGAAATCAAAGATTTCAAATTAAAGTATTATCTTCTCTATGGATTCGATCCGACTCGCTACTTTTTATATATTTTTAATTTTTATTAAAATCAAAATTAATTTAATAAGCACGGTGTCCTAAAGACATCATTATGATCCTATCAATTTTTGACGTCGTTGCTGGAGAGGATATTAATTTTAATATTTGATTTTTTTAATTTTCTTATGAATATAGCTTACTAACTTTTTTATTTTTTTATTTTTATGTAAAAAAATAATTCAAAAAGAGATAGAAAGCTTCCAATTTTGCTTGATGAGATCAATCCTAACCCTAACTCTAACTATTTTTTTAGTATTAATTACTATTTTTTTTCAAATTAACCTAAAATTCATCCACATAAATTTAATAAAAATCATAAAATAAAAGTAGAAACTTAATCTTTTAGAAGTATTCATTATCTTAGATTTACTTTTGGTGATCGCTGAAGACAAGGTATGCTTTCAAATTTGATTAATTTCATGCATTTAATTTAGTTGCATAGAACTCCTTGTTTAAAATTGGTTGTGCATGTTCATCTCAAATCAACTTAAAGGCAACACCCATAACAAGATAAGGTAGGGATTTCATCACCCTTTCTTAGTCTAAAAACAACCAACCAGCATCCCGTATTAACCCAAGCCTAATTAAAATTAAGTAGACATTGGCTCCTAGGATCAATTGAGTTCAATTTGAGTATTGTGGTGAAGTTAAGTGTAAAGTAAGTTTGGACTCATCCCTAAAACTGGTGTCTAAAGTAAGAGGTTACAAAGGCTAAGCCTAAGTGGACTCATGGTTATTTAATTGGTTCCGTTAGCTTATCTGGCCAATCTAATTGATGTCTAAGACAAGCAACGGAGGGACCCCACGACCCCACCTCTTACCTGGCTAATTAAAGGAAGTGAGAATAGATCCAATTTATATCTAGACCAAGCCACTCTATATTGAACTGTTAGGTCTAAGAAACTCATAGGTGTTTTGATTTAATTGTTTGCTAACCTGATTGCAATTAACACTTAACCATAACTAATTCTTCTCATCTTTCGTCCTTAGATCTAGGACTTTTCTAAGGTTCTCACCTTTAAAACTTTTCTCTTTCTTTCTTTCTCTTTCTTTCTCCTTCTTCTTTAAAAAATAATCTGAACCATGTACTTTAGGGTTTGCACTGGTACATGCACGGTAGGATATCTCTTTATCCTAATCTAGTTGAATCTAGTCTTGAAATTAAACGGCTGATTCATGCTAAACCTAAAAATCAAATGGTTGGAAACTCTAGAGAACCACCTAGGCAGATGAAGAAATATTTTATTCTTTTCACCTATAACCCATCGACTTGTATCCACTTACCGGATATCCTTGCAAGTCATTATGAGATCAAGTCAACCACAATCTAGATGCTCCCATCTTTCTATGAGAACACCAATGAAGATCCTTACAAGCATCTAGATGAGTTCTTAGAAATCTATTCCATGGTAAAAATTCAAAATTTTACTGATGATGCACTTAGACTGATCTTATTTTCTTTCTCACTTAAAGACAAAGCCAAGTACTAGCTTGGCACAATAGAGAGACCAATCCGAACTTAGACTGAAATACAGCATGAGTTTCTTAAGAAATTCTATCTCATAGGTCGAACAACACTATGAGATGAGCCATCACTAAATTTGCTCAGCATTCAGGGGAACAAATTCATGAGTCATGGGAGAGAGTTATGAAATTTCTTAAAAAATACCTACACCATGGTCTATCTAAATGATAAATTATTCAAGCTTTCTATAAGAGTTTAGATGACCAGTATAGACAGATAGTCGATGCATTTTGTGGAGGTGCATTCATGAGTAAGAGTAAGGATGAAGCCTATACTTTGTTTGAAATTTTGAGTGAAAACTTGATCAACCATACTTCATTATCCTCCTATGAAAGATCAATCCCTCACCAAAAGTGAGCAAAAATTTTTTAGATCAAACAAACAGACTCTAGTCCTAAGGTCGACTTGAACCTAATAGCTCAAAAATTAGATAAAGTCGACATTCTTGTCCAGAAGTTAGATCAATTCCTAATCCTAGGTCAACAATCTCTTGCGCCATACCCACCACTTTTCAATTATCAAAAAATTTATTCTATCTATGCTAGTCCAGCCCATCATGTGAGTGAATATCCCACAACTGCACAGTTTTCACCTTTCATCCAAAAACAAGTTCAAGCTGCCCAAGGTTACTCCAAGCCCGTCAATGATCCATTCTCAAACACATATAATCTAAGTTAGAGGAACCACCCTAATTTTTCTTAGAGACCTCAACAGACTTAGGTCCAAATCTAAATTCCTCCTATACAAAACTTTCAGAATAGGCCCCAATACCAGAATTATGTCTATAATAAAGGTCAGTCTAATCAACCCATCTAGCCACAACATCATAATCAGCCGTCATACCCACCTCCTCAACAGACCAATCTAGCCAACGATAAATTTAACCAACTCCAATAAATGATTATGACCCAACAGCAATCTATCGCTAAGCTAGAAGCACAAATAAGATAGTTAGCTGAGTCTACAATGAGGAGAGAATCAGGTCAATTGTCAAGCCAACCAGTACCAAATCCAAGAATAACCCATCCACCCACCAACCATCTGGATCTAGTCATCAATCCAATGTTTCAACTAAGAATCTCCAATTTGAGAATATCAAAATAATTTATAAGCTTAAAAGTGGTAGGATTCTTAAGGACCCCTAGCAAGATTAGGTGAGAGAGGCTAGTACTGATGCTAGCCAAAATGAGAATTTAAAAGAAGAGCTTAGTATTGAGACTAACCAATAGAAGAATCTAAGTCCGAAATTGTTACTAATGTAAGTGAAAAAGATAAAAAAAAAAAGAGAGTGGATGAGTTACCGAGATATATAAACCAAAAGTTTCATTCCTTCAGCTCTAGAAGCTGATTCTTTCCGCAAAAAGCAAGGAGCGCGTAATGAGAACTAATGGAGTTGTTTAAGTAAGTTCACATTAATCTACCCTCCTCGAAGCAATTCAACATATTTGGCTTACGCTAAATTTTTTAAAAAAATTTCAC
>NC_025996.2:129623763-129658763 GCF_000442705.2 Elaeis guineensis
AAATTGAGCCCTTACCTAAGCTAGAAACTGAACCACTACGTCCTTCAATTCAGGCCCCACCACAACTAGAACTGAAACTTTTGTCTGAATTACTTAATATGTATTTTAGGATCTAAAAAAATCCTACCAGTAATCATTGCTTTGACCTAACCCCTGAGAGGAAGATCAATTGCTGAATGTATTGAAAACACATAGAGAGGCCATAGGTTGGATCGTTGCTGATTTGAAAGGCATTAGTCCGTTAATATACGTGCATCATATTTACATAGAGGACAATGTCAAATCCATTCGAGAATTGCAAAGATGGCTCAACCTGAATATGCAGGATGTAGTCAAGAAGAGGTAATTAAATGGTTAGATGCTGGTATCATTTATCCTATTTTTGACAGCCACTGGGTGAGTCCCACTCAAGTTGTTCCAAAAAAATCTAGACTCATGGTTGTCCGCATTGACCATGGAGATCTAGTGCCAAACGACTTTCACTAGGTGGTGTGTTTGTAGAGATTATAGAAAACTCAATACAGCTATCCGTAAAGATCATTTTTTCTTACCTTTATTGACCAAATCCTAGAGAACTAGCTGGCCAATAATATTTTTTAGATGAATACTTAGGGTACAATCAGGTAGCAATTTATCCCAAAGATTAGGAAAAGACCACCTTCACATGCCCCTATGAATTTTGCTTTTCGTAGAATGCCTTTCGGACTATGTAATGCACCCGCGACCTTTCAAAGGTGCATGATGTCAATATTTTCAAATATGGTAGGAGATTTTTTAGAGATATTCATGGATAATTTTTCAATCTTTGAAGAATCTTTTGAGAGTTGCCTCAATAATTTGAAAAAATATTAAAATGATGCATTGAGGCCAATCTAGTTTTAAGTTGGAAAAAGAGCTATTTTATGGTTCAAGAGGGATCATCCTAGGGCACATTATGTCAAAGAGAGGGATTGAGGTTGATAAAGCAAAAGTTGAACTAATTTCTAAACTTCCTCCATCTATTCATCAAACAAATCCGATCTTTCCTTAGCCATGTAGGATTCTACTGTCGTTTCATCAAAAATTTTTTAAAACATCCCGTTCTTTGTGTAATCTGCTCGCTAAGGATGCTCCTTTTAGCTTTGATGAAGAATATCTTAAGGTTTATAAATTTTTGAGGAAGCTATGACCAAAGCTCCAATCATCCAACCTCCAGACTAGTCACTATCTTTTGAGATCATGTGTGATGCTTCTAATTTTGCCATAGGAACTGTCTTGGACCAAAGGGTAAATAAATATCCTATAGTGATTTATTATGCCAGCAAAACTCTGAATGAAGCTCAAATAAATTATACCACAACTGAGAAAAGTTACTAGCTGCAGTGTTTGCCCTAGAGAAGTTTCGATCATACCTGTTAGGATCAAAAATTATGATTTATTCGGATCATGCAGCTTTGAGATATCTGCTCTCAAAGAAAGATGCTAAACCATGATTGATTAGATGGATCTTACTGCTACAAGAATTTGATATTAAATTTGAGACCAAAAGGGATCTGAAAATATGTAGCAGACCACCTATCGAGAATCCTAGTTGAAGATTGTGAACCTGTATCAATTGGAGAATCTTTCCAGATGAACAACTTCTAGTAATTTTACATACAAAGGCCCTTGGTTTGTAGATATTGTAATTACTTAGCAGTTAGATAAATTCTTGATGGCTAGTCTAAGAATGAAAAAATTGATTCTTTGCTTAAATCAAGTATTATTCTTAGAAAGATCCTAAATTTTTTTGAATTTGTGCTGATCAGATCATTGTAGATGTGTTCTTGAAACTGAACAATTGAGTATCTGAAAATTCTATCATACTCTTGCTTATAGAGGATTTTTTTTTGGACAAAAAACTATGATCAAAATATTGCAAAGTAGATTTTACTGGCCCACATTGTTTAAGGATACTCATAATTTTAGCCAGGAATGTCTAAGGTGTCAAGCTTAAAGAAATATTTCAAAGAAAGACATGATGCCTTTGAACCCCATCTTGATAGTTGAAATTTTTGATATTTGAGAAATTGATTTCATGAGACCCTTTCCACCCCTCCAATGATTTTGAATACATTTTAGTGGCCATCGATTATGTTTCTAAATGGAGTGAGACAATGGCAATACGAACCAATGATCATAAGGTAGTCATAAAATTTGTTCAAAAGAATATATTTTCTAAGTTTGGAACTTCACGTGCTATCATTAGCGATAGAGGTACCCACTTTATAAACTATCATTTTTTAATACTACTACAAAAATATGAGGTCACACATAAGATAGCTACACCATACCATACGCAAATAAGTGGCCAAGTTGAAGTATCCAATAGGGAGATCAAGAACATCCTGCAAAAGACTATTAGGCCTGATCGTAGAGATTGGTCAGATCGACTAGATGATATATTATGGGCCTATAGGACAGCTTATAAAATCCTATTGGAATGTCTCCCTACAGATTGATCTATGGAAAAGCATGTCATCTTTTAGTAAAACTTAAACACAAAGTATATTGGGCAACAAGCAACTAAATTTTGATTTGAAACAAGCTGGTTTTAACTGGATGTTGCAATTGAGTGAATTAGATGAATTGAGACGGGAGGCTTATAAAAATTCACAAATTTATAAAGAGAAAATGAAAGCCTTTCATGACAAACATATTTCAAGAAAAACCTTCGAGCCAAATCAACAAGTCTAGTTATTTAATTCAAGGCTAAAATTATTTTAAAAAATTGAGATCTAGATGGGATGGACCTTACATAGTAAATCAAGTATTTCCACATGGTGCATCAAACTTATAATCCTAAATCTGATTTTTTTTAAGATAAATGGTCAAAGATTGAACCATATATTGAAGGGATGTCACTAAATAAATCATTGATCAAGTAGCATTAACAGAATCATATTAAACTGAGCTGCATTGTGTCTGACTGAAGACGGTAAACTTAGCACCTTTTGGGAGGCAACCTAGTTTTTGCTTTTACTTTTGATATCTTTTACATTTTGTTTAGGTTAATCAAGTCTTACTTAGTATCTTTTGTAGAGATTTGTAAATAATATTGGCTAAGTTAGGAGGAGAATTAATTTTGAAAAGGCTTTTAGATCTGATGACATCTCTTTTCTTTTTCCTCTTTATATGCACCTTTTATTTTTCTTACTCCATTGAGGATAATATCGATTAAGTTGGGAGAAGAATAAAAATTTTTAAAGTTCTCAAGTAAGTTAAGTATTTAGCATTTAAGCATCCGATTACACTTAAGAATCGAGTTAAACCAAGTATTTTTTAAAAGAAAATTGATGTACAGATCAGAGAGTTTATAAAATATCGAGAGATTAAATATTAAAAAAACTCAATAAAAGTTAAGTTTAGAACTTAAATAGTTTTTCTTGAGTATTTTTAAATTTTCTACCAGCATCAAAGAAAAGTTTACTTCCTATGGGCTTGTGTAGGGTAACTATACGTTTATTCTTAAAAATTTTTTTTCAAGTACTTCATGCTGAGTAACTGGACCTCTTTGTCTAAGCAAGCATTGAGTTTTACATCAAAAAGTATAAAAGACAAAGAAGATTTGTTGTAAAGCTAGTTTTAACTTGTAGCTTATTTGATTCGAGTAAATAAGTCCGAGGGATATTCTTTACCTAGTGCCCTAAAGCCATCTGATTTTGGAGTCATTGACTGAAAACTCGCTACATAGGTCAAACAGAAAGCTTAAAGGGTTAAGACACTTAATAGCAGTACAACATTAAAAAAAAATCAGAAAAAGAAGGATGAAAGTAACAATATATTTGTCCATATGAAGGTTAAATGATTTAGAGATAAAGGTAGAGTAATTTAAAAAAAATTCAGAAAGAATTTAATATTCTTAGTTTAACTTCTACATTGATTAGTATTAATACTTCAATGATATACCTCACTCATGCTCTATTGAACTCAGTGGCCCTTTTTAAAATTACTTGATGAAATTTAAAACTTTAAGTTAAATAGTATTTAATTCTAGATCCGTTCTTTACTCGAGAATGAGTAAAGTTCAAGTTGGAAGGTATAATAAGTAGTATATTTTTATATTTATTAAAGATATTTTTGATAATTTATGATGTTAATATCTTCTAAAAAATTTAATTTCATAAATAAATTAATTTTTTTATAAAAATAAATAATTTTAAAAATATAAAATTAAAGCATATTTATAAAAAATAAATATTAATTTAATTAAATAATTTAAATACCAAAATAATGAAGAATTAATGAGCAATTTAATGCATATGTTTTCTTATTTTTCAAGTACAAAATCGGAGCAAAAATCAAACCAAAATATCTTAAAAAATAAATTTTATAGCCTTCGATGTACGGTGGACCTACCGCACGGTCCACAGAAGTGATGGCGCGGTCCACGAAAATAGTTCGCGATGTTTGGCATGGTTCATAGGTGGGTGAAAGAAATTCACACGATCCAACGGCTGATATCGCTCTGAATATGCGATCGGACAGCCGATATCACGTATTACCATATCCAGCGGTGGTGGCCTACTTCAAACGTGCGATCTGACGGTTCAAATCGATTTTGAGTGAGATCGGACGGTCCACATTTGTTGCTGCCTGAAAACTAACCAAAAGAAAGATTTTTTTCATGCAATCCAAGGGCCAAAAATCTATCCGAAGTCTGATCCAACGGCTGACGCTGTTTCCGACTAAGAATAAGAGAGTTGAGCACTGATTAACGGCTGAAAACACATCAAGAGCACGATCCAACAACTAGCATCATTCCCGATCGTGATAAGGAGTTGATCTATATTTTTTGGACTGATCTGGGCGGTCCAAATATAATTCGACAGTCAGAAAATTAAGATACAGATTTACTACGAATTTTAATGGTTTTAGGACTCTTTTTGCTACCAGAAAATGGTGAAAAATTCACCTATAAATAAGGAGTCCGAGAATAAGAGAGGGAGAAGAGAAAAGCAATGAAAAAATAAAAAAAATTAGAAAAAAAATTAAAAAAAATTAGAAACCCAAGGGAAGAAGAAGAGAAGTCGGTTCGCTCTACAAAGTACGAAGGAAGAAGGAGAGGCCGTCAACCATCTTTCCGACAAAGTTGCGTCGATCAACTTCAGATTCGTATTATAGTTTTATTTTATTATTCTTTTTAAATTCTTTGTACTTGAATTTCAATTTTAATTAATGTAAAATTTATTTTCTTGCACTTTAAATTTCTGTCTTTTATTTTTTTTTCAAGTAGATGCTAGGATCTAATTAGTAGATCTTAGTACCAATTTATTTTATACTTTTTAAAGTTTTATTATTTATTTCTATTACAAATAGAAGTTAGGATCTAAATAGTAGATCTTAGTGTCTGATTTATTTTTCATATTTTTAATTTCTATTTTTTGACTTAAATTATTTTTTTAAAACTTTATCTTATTTATATAAAATCAAAAATTTCAAATCAAAGTACTGCCTTCTCCGTAGATTCGATCCGACTCACTATTTTTTACGTATTTTTAATTTTTATTAAAATTAAAATTAATTTGACAAATACGATGTTCCAATGATAACATCGTGATCCTATCAATTGCCACTAGAGGTGTCCTCCATTTATAACCAAGTGTGCTCTACTGAATCTATTGAAAATGAAAATATTATCAGAAAAGCTGACTAACTACTTAAGAAGAGCCAAAACCACATTCTCGGGTAACAGGATGAAACTGGAAGAATTCTAATAGCATCCACTATAGAAACCAGCAAACTTCAGTTTTTTACATGTAGCATTGAGTTTACAATTGAGTATCATGACCTGGATATTATAAACTTTTGTTTGGAAAGAATAATAGATGTTGGTTAAATCTGGAATCTAAAGAGCTCGTTCTTACGTGATGGACATGGCAACATTTTTCTTCAGTAACATTAACTATTACTTTTCAACAAAATATGGACTGCTGCAAGCATTATCTTATAAATATAATGTCGCAGACAGTGTTTCACCTAAGCTAAAGAAGCTGAAAGACTAGCTCAGAATTACTTGGTGTTCATAGCAGCTAGTGTTCATCTTTAAAAGGGCATAAAGGATGAGCATGACGGGTTAATTGGTTATTATGTTAGGTCTCCCAGTGAGGCGAGAAGAGAGAAAAGGATAAAACAAAAACTTCCATTCAAATTCCACTAGTTACCTAAATTCAAGAAAGCCAACAACCTTCAAAGAGGCCAGATTGGCTCTTTGCCAGTGGATGGAACAGTTTACAAGTAATAACTGATACTCATGACATTATGATTCTTCTAATTCTTCAGCATGATTTGGTGATGAAACGGCGATGCCCATCCCATCCTTGGGTATTTCGGGAAGCGAAAGATCACCGTCCAACAACTGCATCACTTGGCGCATGGTTGGTCTAGCTGCACGTACAGGATTTGAACAAAGCAATCCAATCTTTAAGATCAGTTCCACTTCCCCCACATCATAATCACCTCCCAGTCTTGCATCTATAACCTCTAGAATTACTCCATTCCTCCAACTCCCCCACACCCAGTCCACCAAATGAAGATCCGGTGATTCTTGGTGCATTATTGGCCTCCTTCCACAGACAACCTCAAGTATGAAAACCCCGAAGGCGAAGACATCAGTGCTCGTAGTTGCCCTGCCTGTTTTCGTGAGCTCTGGAGCAATATAACCAAAAGTTCCCACCACATGAGTAATTTGGGGATCGCTACCATGATCATACAATCTTGATAGTCCAAAGTCTCCCAACTTTCCATTCATTTCACCGTCCAGTAAGACATTGCTGGCTTTTATATCTCTGTGTACAACAATCTGCTCCCACTCTTCATGCAAGTAAAGCAAACCTGAAACCACACCTCTGATAATTTTTAGTCTCTGACTCCAGCTAAGTGTTGTTGGCTTGTTTGTATCATAGAGGAACTTGTCAAGACTTCCATTGGACATGAAGTCATAGACCAAAAGGAGTTCCCCTTTCCTGCGGCTATAGCCAAGAAGTTCGACCAAATTGCGGTGACGGAGTTGGCTGTTACTCGCAATCTCCCCAACAAACTCCCTCATTCCTTGCTTAGAATCATGAGATATCCTCTTCACTGCAATTTCGGTTTTTGAGGTTGGTAGCTTGCCTTTGTAGACTCTTCCAAAACCACCAACTCCCAAAAGATTTTCTTCTCGAAAGCCTTCGGTAGCCTTGAATAGTTCTTTATATGAGAATCTATGAGTTCTATGTTCTAGCTCCCACTCTTCCAGAACTTCGGCATATCTTGCCTTTCTTCTTATTATGTAAGCAATACAGCAGGCAGTTATAGCTATTAACACCGCAACTCCTAAGGACAGCCAAATTATCAAAGGTGTTAGTTTTCTTCTATGCGTTTTGAGAGGAACTGAAGGCAGGCTGGACAGGTTGAGGGCAGCCGCTTGCCCATTTATATTAAAGCTCCAGCCCAGAACATAATGAGAAGTTAGCGTGGACCCTGTAGAAGCAGAGAAGCCGATATACATGGTGTCCAATATTACCGAAGACAGATTAATGAAAGAAGACAACAATGGACGGCTTGGTTTGGGCACACTGATGGGGGATATTGTTACATTTAGCTTCTTCTCTTGATTGCTATAATCTACCCACACCAGCATCGGTTCCCTGCTTATAAGGCTGATGTTCTTAAACTCACCAATTTTCTTGGTGAAGTAAGCTGCCGGTGCTGCGTTCATCGACATTAATCCATTGACGTCAATTCCAACATGGTTGCTGTCAACATCGCCAAACTCCATATTGAGGACGGTGTCTAGCTCAATGGCAAGGACGTGATTTGATGCATTTCCATTGTTGGTAGAATTGAAGAGACCTAGGAATTGTTTGGGTAGAGCCCCAGGGAGCTCCCTGGTTGGAGAGAGCACCAACGCAAGTCCATCGCTAGCCACATCTGGATATTCGGGGGGTACTGCACAAACAAAGCAAGTAGAGAAAGAGTGAACGTTACCATCCGAGGCATTCTTCAAATGCAGTGGCACTTTGTGGAATGCATGTCCTTGCTGGTTCTTTGTACTGTTGGTTAATCGCAGAAGGCCATTGGGTGTGATCTCTGCTACGCCATCAAGGTATAACTCACTCCCATTGAATCCGTTGTATGTGAATTCATCATATTTGGTTCCTGTGATTCCCGTAAGCAGACATATCACCAAAAGAAAGGGTAGTTTTACCTCCATTTGGAGAAGAATGGGAGATTTTCTTTGTGGGCAATTCGGTGGTTATTTGCCACATATTATGATGTGTAACCCTGGATCTATTCAACATTGGCGTCCAGCAACAATTGAAGAGACTTGCTTGACCAGCTCATCCACCCACATCCCATTTCATGTTGAAAGATTGTCCAGAGACTTGCTTGCACAAGGGCCACACAAGTCCCTGTGGAAAATACTAAACCTAATCCTGCAGGGTCCTCCTTTGATGTTTCGAGGTTCCTTTTGCAATGACTGGAACAGCACATGCGATGACTAGCAAGTCTATATTGTCGGCGCTTGGAAAGTTAGGAGAGGACAGAAAGTAGTGCAGGGGCCAGAGGATGACTAAAATTCTTTGCCTGCAATATGGTTGGCACTTGGAAAGTTAGGAGAGGATAGAAAGTAGTGAAGGGCTCATGCGATGACTAGAAGTCTTTGATTGCAGTACAGTGGGCGCTTGGAATGTTACGAGAGGATGAAAAGTAGTGAAGGCCCATGTGATGTCTACAAGTCTTTGCCTGCAATATAGTATCTGCTTTTGCAATATAAATGGCCACATCCACAATGAAATAAGCTAATGATTTAGTCATCCTTAAGGATACTGAACCCACATATGCATTGATTTTAGGATATTATCTCTTCCCTTTTGTTGAGGGGACAATTGCTGAAACAAAGCAAATAGAGAAAGAGTGAACATTACCATCGGAGGTATTCTTCAAATGCAGTGGCAATATGTGGAATGCATGCCCTTGCTTGTTCTTTTGGTTAATCTCAGAAGGCCATTGGGTGTGATCTCTACTACGCCATGAAGTTATAACTCACTCCTTTTGAATCCATTGTACGTGAATTCATCATTTGGTAGCTACGATTCTCATATAAGCTGACGTATCACCAAAAGTAGGGATAGTTTTTGTAACATCCCAAAGCCTCACCTATAAAGATTAGCAAAAAGGTTTTATTTGAGTTATTTAACTTTGTATAATTATTAAAAGATCTTTTCAATAAATAACAAATATATGACAAAATACATGCCTGCATAAATCCTCGCATATTGTGCCTATTTAAGCCTTGATATCCTCATCAGGCTAAGGTTTCAAGTCTACATATTCATTCATAAATACCATGATCACCGTGATCAATCTCAATAAACACATATTGCAGCATCCCCTAGTCAACATAAGTTCAATCTATCTAATTTCTTGAACTAAAGTGCAAATAGAAATTCTATTGAATTCATTTTCAACATAGGTTCCACCGCTACTTTTATCTTTTTTCAAACACTTCACAAGTACACTTATAACTTGCTTTTAAATTATATATATAGTTTTTAAATTTTTAAAGTACCCAACCCACCCCTCCCCTGGGGTTGCTACCTTAAGGCAACAGATGTAATATGAACATTTGAAAATTTATTTATATATTTTGATAGGGAATTTTATAGACTAATTATTTACATTATTTGATTAGAATTTGCAATCAAATATTTATTTATCATTTTTTTTAAATATCAATTTGATTTGTTTTTGATATTCTAATTGCATATATGGATTTAATTAAAATTTCACTAAATTAGTGCTAGATGAAGTTGTTTGCAAATTAGCTCTGTTTGTGCCAATTTGCAGCATCGAACTAAGGGATGATATATACATTCTTTAGATAAATTAATACATAGCTTTCAAAACACATTTTTTATCTAGAAGTATGCATTGGATCACTATTGGATGTGTGTCAAAGAAACTTACAGTATATATGAGAAAATCGATAAGTATATATTATATGACTATGTAGTATGTACCTATGAATATAATATTTCAAAAATTATATATCAATTATCTTGAAGGGGTCTATTGAATTACTAGATAACTAATTTGCAAGTATATATCACCTAGCCATATATATTATAATGTGAATTTTTTATTCTAAAAACTATATCTCGATTTACTTAGAAATGTGTATTGACTTGCTTGATAATTTATTTACTTGGTGTAATCACGTGATCATATATATAGTTTGTTCTCAAAAAAAATCTATTTTGAAAATGAGAAAGACAGAAAATACTATATTTTTTATAATCATGGGACTGATGACTCTATTCACAAAAAAAGTTTTTAACTTTTAGGGTTTGTTCTTTTGTGAGTAAATATCATAAAAAAGTTAGTCAATTTTTTTATTAACCAACTTATCCATATTCTCATAATTTTCAAAATAGATAAGTTACTTTTCTATGGATAGTATTTATCGATGATATGGAGAAAAATCTTATCCATCTAGAGGGTGGCTAAATTATTTTTTCATCAATCAGAAAAATAATTTTTTTAATTAATTCTTAATATACCCTTAATCTTATAACATAATATAATATATAATAATATTTATATTATATATTATTATAATATAGTATACTATATTATATGATGATATAGCATATTATATATAATATAATATTATATTATATTAATATAAGATATTAACATAATATAATACATTATAATATACTATAATATATTATAATAATATATCATAATATAATAATATAATATATTTTATATATAATCATATATATTAATATTATATTATCTTATATTATTATATATTATATTATTATAATATATTATAATATTATATTATATTATATTATATTATTATATATAATAATATTTAATATAATAAAAAATATTATAAAAAATATAGATAGATCTTAGCAACTTGTCCAAGAAACTAATAATGCAAAAGAACATGGGTAACTTAATCCCGAGCTATTTTTCAATGCATAAAAGAACATGGATAAATTATTTTTCTATCTAAATATTGTCTAAAAATATCTATCTAGAAAATATAGATTTCTAAATAAATTTTTAACCTCCAAAAGAATGGGCTCTTACATTTTTGCTTCAAGATGGTTGTTAGGGGAAACATGGCAAAATCAGAAGCCCACTCGATATTCCTTTCTTTGATGCCCACCTCATAGGAGAGAATGATGATGTTTCCAAAGTGAGTAGGGCATGGGGATGTTGTATCTTATGATGAAAATTGAATAACAAAAGATAAAACACTTTACAATCCATGTAAGTGGATGAAGTATAGAGAATGCAATACTTTGAGACCTATGTAAATGGTTAGACGATGGAGGATGAAGTGGTTTAAGATCTATGTAGATGGATGGATTACAAAGGATGGAGTGCTTTGAAAGCTATGCAAGTAGATAAATAACAAAGGATAGCCTCTCTAAATCAAAGGTATTTTTATCTTTTTCTCACTCCATTAACAATATTAGGTTCATGATAGATAGCTGGGCCACAATGCAGCAAATTTGAAGTTTTGGTGGCTAATTAATATATTTAATTTTTTGTGATCTAAGGATAAATGGCCCAAATTTGAAGGAGTGTCACTATAATTTGTTCTAAAATAATTGATAATAGATTGACCTTTGAAGGCACAAATAAAATTTTAGACATAACAAAATCAGGATGCATACACACTCCAGCATATATACAGAAACCTAATTGGGTCTCCTTTTTCTCACTCCATTAACAATATTAGGTTCATGATAGATAGCTGGGCCACAATGCAGCAAATTTGAAGTTTTGGTGGCTAATTAATATATTTATTTTTTTGTGATCAAAGGATAAATGGCCCAAATTTGAAGGAGTGTCACTATAATTTGTTCTAAAATAATTGATAATAGATTGACCTTTGAAGGCACAAATAAAATTTTAGACATAACAAAATCAGGATGCATACACACTCCAGCATATATACAGACACCTAATTGGGTCTCCACTAATCAACTTTTTCCTCTTCAAATGGCACTGATTATACAATCTGTTGGGTATAAAATACCCCTCGACCGAAGTTTGTAAAAGATCGATCCTTCCAGGGCTCTTCCGGCTCCCGACCTTATGTGTGGCGTCTCTCCGAATCCCCTCGACCGTCTGGACTTCTCCGACAATGAACTTCTGCACTCATCCACTGGGCCATCCTAAAGGCCCTCCGGGCCCCACTGTTAGCCGACCTTCTACAGCAACCAACTATTTTCTGAATTTCTTTCAGACTTCGTCTGCATTCGAGCTTCCCCGACAGCGAGATTTCTACGGTAACCAGACTCCATCCAAGTTTCCACGGTGGTTGACCGCCTTCCGGATCCCAACCGAGCTCCCGCGAGAGCCGAACTTCTACTACGAACGGTCTACTCCGAACTCCTATAGCGGGCTGTCTATCCCAGACATCTACTATAAGCAAATTCCATTCAAGCCTCTACTGTAAACAAATTCTCTCCGAACTTCTATTACAGGTAGACTTCAGCTGAGCCACTTCTCCGACGGACAGGTTCCGGACGAGCCCCTAGCAGCTGGGTCCCTGCGATAGCCGATTGCCTCCGATGTCTGTCGAGCCTCCCCAGCACTATCCGAAGTCCATCACCGGCCGACCTCTTACCAGGCTTCTCATAAGATCGAACTTTCCCGGTGGATGATCTTCGGATGAGCTTCTGCATCAGATAAATCCCAGATGGACTTCTCTAGCAATCAGACTTCCCTGGACTTTGCCAATAGAGAATCTCCATCCGAGCTCCTACAGCAGGTAACTCCCGCCTGAAATGTCTGCGCCTGAAGCATCCGACAATAGTAGATTCGTCAGTGACCTCGGAACATCCGAGCCTCTCCTAGAACGACGATGTAAAGGGCCATTCTGCTCCATCAGGCATCCCAGCCGAGCTTCAATCGATGGATCCAAGCTCTCTGGCAAGCCACGACAAGGGCCACTACCTTGCTTCACTCACTGCAACGGATTCCACGCGGCTCCACCACTCTCTGACAAGCCACGACAAGAACCGCCACCCTGCTCCACTCTCTGCAATAGATTTCATGCAGCTCCACCACTCTCTGGCAAGTCACGACAACGGACACCACTCCACTCTCTGCAACGAGCTCCACGTGGCCCTGAACGACCTCTGATGCCACTACTCCCCGTAACAAACTCCGCATGATTCTGAACGGCCCACTACCAGACGGTTACAGACGTCGCTGTCAGTCAGTTACGCTCTCCGTCTATAAATAAGGATCCCCATATACGTTCTTTTCTAAGCTCAAAAATTCTAAATCGAAACTCTGTCAAAATTTTCGCTCGAGCACTCTATTTCTGTTGAAGCAGAGTACTGACTTGAGCATCAGAGGATCTTGCCGGAGCACCCCCAACTCCGGTTTAGACTTTCCTTGCAGGTCCCGGCGGCGGCCACGGTCTTCTCAACTCCAGCAACTTCGACTTCGATGAAATTCTACACCAACAGAATTGGCGCTAGAGGAAGGGCTGTGTCTTTGCAGTACCCTTGTTCTTAAAGAAGTGCTCAACGGGATTGATTTCGATCATCTTCTCTGACATCCTCTTCTCCTTCTCCTACTAGATCTTCACCCGATGCCTCCCCGCAAAGCATCCACCAGGCGATCCACGATCTCCACGGTCAGATCTCAGGCTCCGGCCTCACCTCCAGTTTTCCAGGCTCCCCCTCCTCCTCCGGCAACAGCGGTCAGTGCAGAGCAATTCGACATGCTGGTTTAGCAAGTCAGAGGCCTCACTGAAGCAATGCAGGCCATGCAACAGCAACAACAGCCGCAGGCGTCAGTGCGGTTGGAGAGAACGTCGTCGAAATTCCAAAATCCGACAGTAGGGTGAGCCACTTGGGCCAGTCGCCCCATCTTTCCTGGAAAGATAAATCCGAGGATGGAGAGCCCTCAGTCCGATCACGATTCTACTCCCAGAGGATCTCTACCTCCATTCTGTCCAAAGATCCTCAAGACCCGCAGTCGAGAGGACTTCCTAGATCGAAGGCTCCAGGAGATGAACCGATGGATCGAAGAACTCCGCCACGCTCCCCCTGCTTATGGTGAGGACATCTGTACTGACCCACCTTTCTCTCAAATGATCATGCAGGAACCAATCCCGCCTAACTTCAAGCTCCCCCAATTCGAAAGCTATGACGAGACCTCAGACCCGGTTGACCACCTGGAGGCCTTCCGAACAATGATACTGCTCCATGGCGCGCCAGATGCCATTTTGTGTCGAGCTTTTCCATCCACCCTGAAGGGAGCAGCAAGGAACTGGTATTCGATGTTGAAGCCGGGTACCATCTTTTTCTTTAACTAGATGAGCCACCAGTTTGCAGCTCATTTTGTTAGTCGCCGGCATCCCCGGAGAGGTTCGGAGTCCCTCATCAACATCAAGCAAAGGGAGGGGGAATCCATCCGGGCTTACGTCAACCGTTTCAATGTCGCTGCGTTGGAGGTCCGAAACTTGGACCAATCGATCGTGATGGCCACTCTGAAAGGCGGCTTTCAGAAGAACGACCTTCTGTTCTCCTTGGAAAAGAAGTACCCCAGAAATTTTGCCGATTTGCTAGCTCGAGCCGAAGGGTATGCCCGAGCAGAAGAAGCCTTCAAGATGAAGGACGAGGAGACCGTGAGAGAGCGACAAGCGGGAGACTCGAGCAAGCCCGCAGTTGAAAAAGGGCAGAGTGAAGCTCGACCATGTTCTTGAACTCCACCTAGACATGGGCACGTCCGGACTCCTCCCTGCGCTCGTAAGCAGAGAAGCCCAGACCGTCGAGTTCGGCGAGGCTCTCCTCTTGGAAGGTTCCACAGCTACGCCCCTCTCAACACCTCGAAAGCTCAAGTGCTGATGGAGGTTAGGGAGTAGCTCCCAAGGCTGGAGAGGATGCGCTCGCATCCTGGGAAGCGCAACCCAAATAAATTCTGCCTCTATCATTGTGAC
The DNA here is from genome assembly GCF_000442705.2 of Elaeis guineensis. NCBI lineage: Eukaryota > Viridiplantae > Streptophyta > Magnoliopsida > Arecales > Arecaceae > Elaeis > Elaeis guineensis. The sequence goes on from NC_025996.2 coordinate 129,638,753, forward strand.
CACGGCCACAACACGGAGGAATGTATTCAGCTCCGAGACAAGATCGAGAAGCTCATTAGATGAGGTCGGCTCAACAGATTCATTCAACACTGACCTGAAGGAAAGGAAGATCGGCCTAGGACCTTGCCGCAGTCGGAACCGCCAAGGAGGGAGGAACAGCCTGAAGATCGGCCTTCGATTGGGATTATCAACTCCATCTCAGGGGGACCCCGACGGGGAGCAGGCCTTCCGCAGCTATAGGGTTCAAAAAATCTACGAATGTATTACCGACAACTTTGTCCTGAATAAAAATTCTTTTCATATTCGCGTATTTTTTCTTTTGGTATGAGCTTATAATGATAGGAGATAACTCCCCCATACAAATGGAATTAAGCACGTTAGGAACAGGGGGAGAACCTCATCCTAACATGAGCAAAGTCGAAGGTCCGATTTCTTAAAGATCGGATGGAGGGAGAGGCCCTTACAACGGCCCTTATGTGTCCCCACAGCCTTGTTAGGAACAGGAGGAGAACCTCATCCTAACATGAGCAAAGTCGAAGGCCTGATTTTCTAAAGATCGGATGGGGGGAGAGGCCCTTACAACGGTCCTTATGTACCCCCACAGCCTTGTTAGGAACAGAAGGAGAACCTCATCCTAACATGAGCAAAGTTGAAGGTCCGATTTTCTAAAGACCGGATGGGGGGAGAGGCCCTTACAACGGCCCTTATGTGCCCCCACAGCCTTGTTAGGAACAGGAGGAGAACCTCATCCTAACATGAGCAAAGTCGAAGGCTCGATTTTCTAAAGATTAGATGGGGGGAGAGGCCCTTACAACAGCCCTTATGCACCCCCACAGTCTTATTAGGAACAGGAGAAAAACCTCATCCTAACATGAGCAAAGTCAAAGGCTCGATTTCTTAAAGATCGGATGGAGGGAGAGGCCCTCACAACGGCCCTTGTGTGCCCCCACAGCCTTGTTAGGAACAGGAAGAGAACCTCGTCCTAACATGATCTGAAACCAACTATCGGGAACAAGGAGAGGACCTCACCCCGATGCAAACAAAGACTCGATTGATCGATAAGGAGGAAAGCTTTCTCAATGACTCTTCTACACTCTCACGACCTCGTCAAGAGCAGAGGAAAGATCCTCACTCGAACATAGAAGAAGAAGGGAGATGAAAAGGAAAAGTGACGAACTACACCGGCGATAGGTGAAAAACGAACTACATCAAAGGCACAAGGGACCTCATCTCGATGAGAGAGAATACCCTTGGCAAAAATCTCCAGTTTCTAAGGGCGAATCGACACGACGACGGTCAGAAACCTTCAGACAACTTCAGCGTCGAACAAGATGGAAGATAAATGGATTTTGATAAACAACCATTTAATACCAGAATGGACAAGGTAATAGACAATTTCATTTTCATTTCATTGGTGAAGTACACGTTACAAAGCCTTAAAGGCCAAAAACAAAAAGAAAAAAAAAAGAAAGAGAGAAGAAGAGGAGGCTCTAAGGAAGCCTAGTTTCTTCCGACTTCGAGCTCTCAGTTCCGGCCCTTACTATGGATCGCCTTAAATTTTTGACTTCCTCTTCTAGTTTCATCTTTTTCAACAGCATATCCTGGTACATCCGATGGAACCATCGGTGCTCGTCCTCTGACTCTTGAAGCCTCCTCCTCAAGACCTCGGACTCTGCCTCGACATCCTTGACTGCCTGCTGCTTGTGGACCAGCTGAACTTTCAGCCGTCGTAATTCGACTTTCTCCCGCCCAAGGGCTACAGACAGTTCCGCCATAGTCCCCCTCAAGGAGCAAAGCTCATCAGAACCTTGTGCAGGGACAGGCTGGACTCTCTCGGACAGCCACCTCTGAAGGCGAGCAACTTCGTCAGTCACTGTCTGTAGCCTCCTTCGGTAGTCCTCTACTTGTCTGCTCCAGCTGACTCGGTAGGCGTCGTAATTCACCTCGGCGTCCTACAGCTGCTTTTGAAGGTCGAAGAACTTCTTCGACCAGTCTTGGTCGCGGTCAGTCTGGACTGTAAGCCGGGACAAGCTCCCTTCCAGCCAGCTGATCTTCTCCCGTGCGGCTGCCAGCTCGACTTTAAGGGAGCTGATCTTGGAAGCCTGAGTCCAAGACCGGTCGCTGGCACGTTTTCGGAGTTCCTCAAGCTCCATAATGAAGTCGGCTTTTCTTTTGGTGTATTCCATGAAACTTTTCTTGTGGAGGTCCTGAAAGCGAGTTGCCTCCGCGGTGGCCTCTGAATGGCTCTTTTTCAGTCGGTGAAGTTCATCTTCCAGCTTCTTGAATTTTCTTGTCAACTGACGAACTTTCCTTTGGAGGTCTCGTATCATCGACTTCAAGGGAGTACCCTCCGACAGGGGAAGAGCTTCGGCAGGACACTGTCGTTAGAGGACAAGAGCGCCACGGCTCAAATTAATGCAAGAAGACAAAAAGAAGGAAAAGAATACAAAAAAAAGGGGGGGACCCTCCATAAAGATAAACCTGGCTTCATTGATCAAATAAATTTTAAGTACAAGAGAATGAGGAAAAAATCACCACAAAAGAAAAATACAAAACTAGAGGTTCCAGACCTCTGGAGAAGAAGTAGAAGGGGTCGGCGTCCCTGGAAGATCGGCGGCGGCGGCCACGGCAGTCGATGAGGTTCCGGTTGGAAGAGGACCGGCAGCGACTTCGGATGGTCCGGCTTCATCATCGGACCCTCGTTCAGAAAGTCGAGATCCAATTCGGAAAACCTCCCAGCCACCTTCTCTTGGCAGAGCTCAAACCCCTTGATGAAGGCATCCTGGCCGAACTGGACCTTTAGATCCTCCATCTCGAAAGAGGCTTTGAACTCCTCCACTGCTCGAGCCCTTTCCTCTGAGACCAGAGATGGAATCCGTGCTTTCAGCTCGTAAACCTACTCCTTTAACTCGAAAATCTGCTCCTTCAACTCGAAAGCCTGCTCCTTCCACTCGGCAACCTGCGCCCTCAATGCAGAGACCTCGGCCTTAGCCTTCCCTCTCTCCTCCTCCAAGATGGTCCTCAGATCGGACGAAGTTTGTCCCTCCTTTTCCAGCACCTCCTAGAGACTAAGGACCTCGACGACTTTCTCCTCAAGGCAGGCGGCCCCGGCTAGGTGACCTTCTTCTGCCCGAGCTGCCTCCCTCTTGGCGATCTTCGCCGCCTCGATGTTGGCGACGAGCTGATGCCCAATCTGCAAGAAAGGTCGGAGAGTTGACGTAAGGGCTGAAGAATAAATTAAAGAAGCGGGAAGGAGGAAAAGGATGAGTTAACCTACTTTGAGGAAAGATCCCAGAGAGTCTCAGACCCGTAGCTCGGGATCGGCGAGGACAATCCTCTCAACTACCTCAGGCAGAATGCATCCTTCGACCAGCCTCTTTATTAAGTCTCTGTTGTTGAAGGGATTTTCCCCAGGTCTTCCTCGGAGCTGTCGGCCCCCTCGGCGGCAGCCCTACGACTGTGACTCCTCCGAGTCAGGGTCTTCTTTCTTCTCCTCCCTTCAGCCCCGGGTGCCCCCTCGGGACGAACCTCCAAAGTAGGACCCTCAGTTGGGGGGCTCTGTGAAGGGGCTCGGGGGACTTCAGGTTCGACGTCGGAAGGGGCTTCGATGGCGATGGGCATTGGAGCAGGCACGACCGAGCTTGTCCCTTATGTCCTGGCTTTCTTCATCGACCCCGAAGTTGAAGCATCTTTTCTCTTGTGGGTCTTGAGACCCTGGGCTAACCTCCGAGCCATGCTTGCATCCATGTCTGCGATAAAAGAAAATCAGCATGGCTCCGAAATAGAGCAAGAAGAAGGGGAAGCAAAAAAAAAAAAAAAAAAGAGAGGGAGAGATACCGATAGGGTTAAGGGGGCTCAGGCCGACGTTGAACAAAAGTTGTTCCCTTAGAAATTCGGGGAGGAGGGGGGCTCGATAGGCCTCGAGCTTTTTTGAGGCTTCGAGGTCGTCCCTTTCCAGGCTAGAGACTCGGCGGGTGGAATCCCTCAGGGAACCCCAAAGGGATAATCCTAGCTCTAAGGTTGGGCATCGAACGTAGAAGAACCTCTCCTTCCAGTTATGGACAGAAGAGGGGGCGTCTTTCAGCAACCTCTTTTTACCGAACTGGGGGGAGAAGTACCACCAATCTTTTGCCGAGGGATGGCGCTTGAAGGTGTAGAAGTTTCTAAACAAGGAAAGAGTCGGCCGAACTTCGGCTAAACTACAAAGAGAAAGAAATCCTATCAAAAACCTAAAGGAGTTCGGCACGACGGAAACTAGAAAAATATTCAGAAAATGAAAGAGAGCAACGACAAAAGACGACAGTGGAAGTCAAAGTCCGACACGGAAGGCCTCCTGGTACAGACAGAAGCAGTCGGGAGGAGGGACGCTAGCCCAGTCAGATGGCCCGAGAAGCTCCAGCTCGTACTCTGGAGAAACTCCATACTGAATCCTTATCAGTGAGAGTTCATCCGGAGTCAAGGAGCCGAGGATGGTGTCCGGTGCAAAGGCCAGACAAGGTTTGGTCCTAGCTATAGGTTTGTCTACGGTACCAGTACGGTGGGGAACCGGGGCTGACGAACTCCTAGAACTGCTAGAAGAGGAGATATCAAAGGATATTTTGGATCAAATGGAAGCCACAAAAATCTTAAAAAATCAAGAAAAATAGCAAATAGACCCTCAAGAAAGCTAAATAAACAGAATACGAAGAAGAAAGGATGGGAAAACGACAGAAAGTTCTGGAACTAACCTAGATTGACCCCAGGAGCACAGGGAAACGGCGAGGATGATGGAGGTCGACCTGGAGGATGCCTAAGGTCGGGAAGGATGCTAGTGGAAGCTGGAGCTCTCGAAAAAGAGGAGGAAAATCGAGGGATTCTCTCAAGCAAAGTGAAACCCCTGAAGGAGGAGAACGTATTTAAATAGACCCCGGAATCCGATGTAATAATGATTGTGGATCTCCTCTAGCTGGTCTGCATTCGCCGCGTGTCCCACCCACCTTGACAGACTATTGGAAACTACAGGCAGCTGACAAAGTCATTATCATGCTGTACCTAGAGCCATGCCCTGGCGAAAATTCTGAGAAAAAAAAAAATCTTTTTCGAAAAGGCTCCAGTACCAACGTGCCGGACGTCAAAATATCTAGCAACCGCCGAGTGCGGAAATCGAAGGGAGCAGCTTCAGCCGTGAGAATTTCTCTGTACTTCCTTCATTCGAAATCTGAACTCAGAAGTAGGGGGACTGGTGTTGGGTATAAAATACCCCCCGATCGAAGTTTGTAAAAGATCGATCCTTCCAGGGCTCTTCCAGCTCCCGACCTTATGTGTGGCATCTCTCCGAATCCCCTCGACGTCTGGACTTCTCCGACAATGAACTTCTGCACTCATCCACTGGGCCACCCCAAAGGCCCTCCGGGCCCCACTGTTAGCCAACCTTCTACAGCAACCAACTATTTTTCGAATTTCTTCCAGACTTTGTCTACATTCGAGCTTCCCCGATAGTGAGATTTCTACGATAACCAGACTCCATCCAAGTTTTCATGGCGGTTGACCGCCTTTCAGATCCCAACCGAGCTCTCGCGAGAGCCAAACTTCTACTACGAATGGTTTACTCCGAACTCCTACAGTGAGCTGTCTATCCCAGACATCTACTGTAAGCAAATTCTATTCAAGTCTCTACTATAAATGAATTCCCTCCGAACTTCTATTACAGGTAGACTTCAGTCGAGCCACTTCTCTGACGGATGGGTTCCGGATGAGCCCCCAGCAGCTGGGTCCTTGCGATAGCCAATTGCCTCTGATGTCTGCCGAGCCTCCCTAGTGCTATCTGAAGTCCATCGCCGGCCGACCTCCTACCAGGCTTCTCATAAGATCGGACTTCCCTGGTGGATGATCTTCGGATGAGCTTCCGCATCAGATAAATCTCAGATGGACTTCTCTAGCAATCAGACTTCCCCGGACTTCGCCAACAGAGAATCTCCATCCGAGCTCCTACAGCAGGTAACTCCCGCCTGAAACGTCTGCTCCTGAAGCGTCCGACAACAGTAGATTCGTCAGCGACCTCGGAACATCCAAGCCTCTCTTAGAATGATGATGTAAAGGGCCATTCTGCTCCATCAGGCATCCCAACCGAGCTTCAGCCGATGGATCCAAGCTCTCTGGCAAGCCACGACAAGGGCCACTACCTTGCTCCACTCACTGCAACAGATTTCATGTAGCTCCACCACTCTCTGACAAGCCACGACAAGAACCGCCACCCTGCTTCACTCTCTACAATGGATTCTACACAACTTCACCACTCTCTGGCAAGTCACGACAACAGACACCACTCCACTCTCCGCAACGAGCTCCACGTGGCCCTAAACAACCTCTGACGCCACTACTCCCCGTAACAAACTCCACACGGCTCTGAACGGCCCACTACCAGACGGTTACAGACGTCGCTGTCAGTCAGTTGTGCTCTTCGTCTATAAATAAGGATCCCCAGATACGTTCTTTTCTAAGCTCAAAAACTCTATCTCGAAACTCTGCCAAAATTTTCGCTCGAGCACTGCATTTCTGTTGAAGCAGAGTACTGACTTGAGCGTCGGAGGGTCTTGCCGGAGCACCCCCAACTCCGGTTTAGACTTCCCTTGCAGGTCCCGATGGCGGCCACGGTCTTCTTGACTCCAGAAACTCCGGCTTCGGTGGAATTCTGCACCAACACTATCAAAAAAAGATGCAAGGATTTCTTAACAAATTGCAAATAGTTTCTACTCCACACTCGAACAAAAATAAAAAATGAGAAAACAAAAGCAAAAAGAAAAGCACAAATAAAAATAAACAAGAAAAAGAAGAACAAAGAACTTAAGCTATAAGTTTCAATCCCAATATGGTTGTAGCTGATATCTCCATGCTGTTTGACCATGTCAAGCTCAGTGTCTATTTTTCTTTGGTGTGCGGTTGTGGGTGGTGCGTGATAGAGTTAGTGGAAGTATGGTAGGATTGGTATATTGGATAAGAAATATTAAAAGACCATAAAAGAAGATTTACTGGCTCAAATATCACTTGATTCTCATTCCAAAATGATTTTTTATACATATATATAGACTTAGAAGACTTTCTAAGCCATACATATCATCACACATGAATATATGACTCTTCAAACTTAGGTGGATAGTTTTAATCCGAACATTAATTTTTCTAGTCCTAATTCTCTTGGGAAGACACAACATTAATTCTTCTAGTCCCAATTCTTTTGGGAAGACTCATATTAGAATCATACTTTGACTCTTGAAACAAAGACTCTTGGAAACATGCAAACTTGATTCTTTGACTATAGGAAACATCATCCTTTGATTCTAAAAAATATCATACTTGGACTTTAAGATTCATGCACAATTAAGTTTAGTTATTTCCAACACCCCACCTTAAACTCAATTGTCTTTCATGCTTCATTCCAAGAAGATTCTTGAGCTTGTAGAATGGATCCACCACAAGTGGCTTGATAAAGATATCAGCAACTTGATCATGAGTCTTCACATAAGTTAACCCTACATACTTTTTCTTTACATGCTCTCGTATGAAATAGAACTGGATGTTGATATGCTTGCTCTTTTCATGATAGACCAAATTCTTTGCTAATGTCATTATCGACTTACTATCTATATACATCTTCATAGCAACAATTTAATAGAAATGAATATCTTATAACAATCTTCTAAGCCATATAGTATGACAAACACACGAAGATGCCGCAACATAATCCGCTTCCTAAGTAGAAAAGAGTCGCAATAGCTTACTTCTTAGAAATCCAAGTGAATGTCATATCACCTATGTAGAAAACAAATCTAATTGTACTCTTTTTATCATTCGAATCTCCTCTTCAATCACTATCCGAATAACCAAAAAGTTAAAATTATAAAAAGGAGAATACAATAATCCATGAGATATAGTACCTTAGATGTAACAAAGAGTTCTTTTAACGGCCTTCCAATGTGTAGACTTTGGTTCCTCTATGTAATGGCTTAGTAACCCAACTCTATATAGAATATCGGATCTTGTGCATAAGATATCTTAAGCTTTCAACTAAGCTTTTGTAAAAAGTAGGATCCACCACTTTTTCTTCTTCAAATTTTGATAACTTGACTCCATAATCAATAGGAATGCTTATTGGCTTGTAATCTTCCATCTTAAACCTCTTAAGAATCTTCTTTGTATATGCTTCTTGAGAAATGAAGAGGCAGGCCTCCATTGCTTTGCTTTACTTCTAAGCTGAGGAAATATGACAGAAGCCCCAAATCCATCACAAACTCTTAGGTCATCACTTGCTTGAATTCTTCAAACATTTGAGGATTGTTTTCTCTAAAAATAAGATCATCTACGTACAAAGAAACAAGCAATATATCTTCATTCTTCTTCTTCATATATAAGGCATGCTTATATAGATATTGCATGAAGTCATTAGCTTTAAAATCTATATCAATTTTATTATTCCATGCTCTAGATACTTGTTTCAAGCCATAGAGTACTTTATTCAACTTTAAAACTTTTCTTCAAACCTTCACTACAAGAAAAACAATGTTTAGCAACAAATTTTTTTGCAGTGATAGAAAATTCACCGCAAAAAGTTCACATTTCCCGACGATATAAAATATTGCCACAAAAAATGCACAAGTGATTCCTTTTATGGTGATTTTATTATTTCACCACAAAATATCACCACAAAATATTTCCCACCATATTATTTTTTGGTGCCAACTTTTTCCGACGAAAAAATTTACCACAATTTTTTTTTATTTTTGTGGCAAAATTTTGGTCACCACAAAATATGTTTCAGAAGACTTCTAGCTTATCGATGAAGAGGTTCAGTGTAAAACATATCTTTTTTTTTTATCAACAATTGAATTTTCACCGCAAATTTTTCGTGGGACACATTTGCCGGCAATGCTTTTTCGCCCGTAAAAACATTCCATTTGTTCTCTCCTTGCTGCTTTTTCTTTCCCTCCTCCCATTTTCCCTTATCTCCTCCATATGTTTAGCTCTTAGTTTAAAACTAATTTGCATTATATGTGTCTATGTTGTAAATTGGAAGATGTTGGCCATCGAAGAAGATTTCAAGAACTGGATCAAGGACCTGTTTCTATTTTAAACTTTTTTAAATTTTATGAGACATGTAGTACCTTTTGGCTGTGTATAATGATAATATGGAGGATTTTGTTGCTTATACATTATGTTGACAAATATGGCACATGGAAGATTTATATTAGTATAATGTGATTTTAGATTTTATGTGATGGTATATTAAATGATATTTATTTGTTACAATATTAGATTTGTCAATAGGAAAATTTAAAATCAGCTTTCAGTGACAAACTTTTAGCGGTGATTATTTTATTGCAAAAAGTATAAATATATTTTTCATGGTGATAAATTACACCGCAAAGAAGATTGGCAACATCTGCTAACAGTTTTAGTGGCAAGCAAATTTGCCGTCAAAGCTTACAGACTTTTCTCGATGATAAAATTTCACCACCAATACTATTTAGTGGCATCAAAATGTCGCCGCAAAAAATATACCAAGTCACACAAGTCTTTTTTGTAGCAAGTAAAATTGTCACTTAAAGATAAACTTTTCTCGACGACACAATATTCGCTGCTAAAGGTCTTCATTTTCTGGCAAAAAATTTCATTGCTAAAAGTTAACCTTTAGCAGCAAGTTTGATCACCGTAAAAAGTCCATATTTTTTGATGACAAAATTTTCACTGCAAAAAGAATGCATTTCTTAGCGAAAAAATTATCGCCGCAAAAAGATGAACCTTAGCGGCGAAACTATTTGCCACTAAATATTTATCTGGCTATTATTTTACGATGAATATGCTGATTAGGTAGTGAATAGTGTGCTCTTTAGCAGCGAGTTTGGTCGTCGCAAAAAGCCTGCATTTTCTGGCAAAAATATTTTTGCTATAAAAAGTTTAATCTTTTGCGGTGAATTTTTTTTCGCTACAAAAAACATTTCCCGATGAGTCTTTCATGACAACTTTCCGGCAACCATTTTTTCACCGTTAAAAACCTTTTTGGCAAGATATTGATTTTTGGCGGCAATTATTTTTGCTGCAACAAGTAAATTTTTTGGTAGAGCTTTTTTCACATATCCTTCGAGTTGATTCACAGAAATCTCTTCTTCTAAAAATCCATTCAAGAAAGCTAGTTTGACATCTATTTGAAGAATTGCCCCCTTGAATTATATCATAATAGACATAAGCAATCTTATAGTTTCCATGCAAGTAACTGGGATGAACACTTCTTCATAGTCGATATTGACTTATTGCTTGTAGCTTTTGGCCACCAATCATGCTTTGTATTTTACTACATATCCTTCAGTATTCTTTTTCTTCTTGTAAACCCATTTGACTCCTATGAGTTTATGGCCTTTGAAGAGAATAGTAAGTTTTTAAGTATCATTCTTCTCTATTGCTTTGATCTCCTTATCCATGGCAGCTTTTCAAATCTTATCTTGTATTGCTTCTTCAAAAAAATATTTTTATTTTTAGCCAAAAGATAAATGAGATTAAGATTGTTTGTTATCTCATATAGCTCTTGCAAACTTTTTGTTTTCCTTTTCATTGGATTATCATCCAAAGAAGGTGATACTCTAGAATATGAAGATGATAATGGTGAAGAAACTTCAAAATTCACATTTGATTCCTCCTTTTCTTTTTCTTTCTCTTCATGAAATAGCTTTGTGTTTGATTGCCAATTTCACATGCCATCTTCATGGAACTCTACATCTCTACTAACATAAATTTTTTTAGTTATTGGATTAAAGAGCTTGCAAGTTTTAGATCGAGCATCATAGTCGATGAAGATAAAATTTTCACATTTATCTTCAAGCTTTATTTTTCTTTGATTCGGGGTATGAGCATAGGCGATACTCCCAAAAACCTTTTGAGAGACACTAGGTCATCTTCTACTCCATGTCTCTTATGGAGTTATGTTCTCTAGGATTTTTATAGGGCATTGATTAAGCAAATAGACTGCATAGTTTACGGCCTATCCAAAATTCCTTCAGCATGTCCTTGGTCTTCAGCATGCTTCAAACTATATTAAGAATGGTCTGATTCTTTCTCTGTGCCATGCTATTTTGTTGGGAGGAATAAGGTGCCGTCAAGAGTTGCCAAATGCCATGCTTTTCATGAAAGTGTTCGAACTCTATAGATATGAATTCGCCTCCATAATCAGATTGCCAAGCCTTAATATAGTAGCCACATTCTTTTGCCTTCATTATTTTGAACTTCTTGAATGTAGAAATTGCTTTAGACTTTTCCTTCAAAAACTATACCCAAGTTTTTCTGCTAAAATGATCAATAAATATTAAAAAATAATGGTGCTTTCCAAAGGATGTTGGAGGTATTGGCCCGCATATATTAGTATGGATGAGTTCAAGTTGCTTCTTTGCATGATAGGAACCATGCTATTTTGTTGGGAGGAATAAGGTGCCGTCAAGAGTTGCCGAATGCCATGCTTTTCATGAAAGTGTTCGAACTCTATAGATATGAATTCGCCTCCATAATCAGATTGCCAAGCCTTAATATAGTAGCCACATTCTTTTGCCTTCATTATTTTGAACTTCTTGAATGTAGAAATTGCTTTAGACTTTTCCTTCAAAAATTATACCCAAGTTTTTCTGCTAAAATGATCAATAAATATTAAAAAATAATGGTGCTTTCCAAAGGATGTTGGAGGTATTGGCCCGCATATATTAGTATGGATGAGTTCAAGTTGCTTCTTTGCATGATAGGAAGCTTATTTGAAAAAACTCTTCCTTGGTTGTTTGCTATGAACACATCTTTTACAAAATTATTTTGGGAATCAATATGCAATGTCACATCCCATCTCACTATCACAACAAGCATGTGATAGATGGCTGCATATTCTGTATGATTTTATCCACGAAACATGCAAGGCCAAAAAATTTACATAGTACTAGTGCAAGTAAACTAAAATACTTAAAATTTTTGATCAGATAAATAAGTATGACATTATTTTCACATCCAATTTAGTTTAATTACATATTTATTTTCAAATAAAAGAAAATACTTCAAGGTCCTAATCCTTCTGCTTATAGCCCACAATCCCATCCGCACTATATAGTGGCATCTAATCAAAACAAAATAGGAGTGAGCTAAAATAAAGCCCAGTAAATCACCTCTATCATTATTCAATTAAGCATTAAATGCATAAATCTTAGGATCATAATTTAAGATTTTTGATTTATGATTTAAAGTATGATGAGCAATATAAAGTATACATGTATTCAAAATCATCAACAAATCTGAATAATAGAAGAAGAAAATATAACTTCCAATTATTGTACTTAATTGTTCAACTCTCTTCCTCTCCTAGCCTTTTGACCATAGCTATGATCGGCCCATGGCAAGCCTCAAAAGATCAAGATCCTGATTACAACATGCTGCTCATTGGCATGTGCTAGTAATCATCCATTGGAGGCTCAAAAGAAACTAGCTCTGAAATCACATGAAAAATATGCCAATAGTACCAGTGATTGCCCCACCAGCATCATTCAAAAGAAAATTAGTTTCTGACTACAACATACTGTCAACCAGCATGCACCAGTAATCACCCCACTAGAGGTCCAAAAGAAGAGTAGATCCTAATCAACTATGTAATCATAGTCAAACTAGAGAGGATACATCACAATCAATAAATTTAACAAGATTTTAAAATAGTAAAAGAGGATAGTTCATGCTCACAAAATTTTGGTTCATGCTTGATCCAGTTATTCAAAGTCTACTAACATAGAGAATACATAATATAATCCAAATATCCATAGATATTATTCATTATTAAGTTAAATTAACACCTTTCTACCAAGTTATGCAAAGTGAATCAGTTCATACACACAGACACACACACACATATATATATAATCAAATATTAGATAGACAAACTTATCTTAGCTCGCAAGACAGAATTGTCCCCAAGGTATATTATGCACAACCTGGATAATTGCAATCAAAGATTAGGTTTACATCTAAGATGCTTAAATTACTATTTAAAACTCGAGTATCTGAAGGATCCTCAAAATTATGGGGCCCACTCAAAATTAATCATGTAAGAAAAAAGATCTACATCAAGGATAGGACTCCAGATCAATTTGATGAGTGGCTAGGATTCTAGTGTACATCCCAAATTTAAGCTAGTCCTCCTAATATCATCTATTCCTAATCTAGAAAATCATAGAAAGAGATGTAATCACCTCAATCATCGGGTCGATTTCCAGAACTCGATGTGCATCCCTGATTGAGTACTTCACTCTCACCTTGATCTACAAGATTGTTAAATTGGGTTAGTGAGGAAGACAAGATGGTGGTTGGTCCTATACCAATCATTCAAATATGAGGGAATCTATAGAGAAATAATGAGAAGGAGAGAGACAGGTGAGGCATCTACAAGGAGGAGAGGAAAAAAGGTAAAAGAATATAGGAGAGGAGAAACAATCTTGATGGCAATCTTCTTAACAAAAGGAATAATGAGAAGGTGAGGGGAGATTTACCAGAGAGTGGTGGAGATAGCAAAGCTCAATCAAAGGTGATAGTTTCTGATGGAGTTGCAGTAATAAAGCTGAGAATCAAAGAAAAATAGAGGAAGAAGGGAAATTGATGTTAATAAGATGGTGACCTTGGAGTATGGTGTCATGATGGCTACTGGACATGAGAGAAGAGAGAAAGGAGGTGAAGAGGGAGATGGTTTGGTTGGGCAATAATAGGAAGAATTTATAAAGGTGTTGGGGCATCATTCTCGCTCTCTCATGTATGAGAAGAAGGAAGGAAGAGGGCACCATCTGCTCTTTTTTTATTGGTTCTAGTGAACAAGGAAAGGTGGAATATTTTATTCCTCTAATTGATCAAACAAAAATGGAAAAGAGAGGCAGGCAAGATTTGGCTGATTTTTCTTTTAAATGATGCCAACTAAAATTGAAAAACATATTGTAGCATTTGAATTTAAAAAAAATTTAAACTAATAGCTAAATCAAGAAGTTTCTCACGATAATGGTAGATTGATCAAAATTATGACCTTTTGAATCTCTACTTATTAGCTATCAAGAATGATAGATTAGATTTCAGCTAGTTTGGGAAGATAATTGAGCTCTCCAATATTTCTCATGCTAGCTGCCGAAAATGGCCAGCTAAGGATGGAATGTTGGATGGGGTAAAAGATTGGAAATATAGGAAGAAAGTCAACCCTTTACATATTTCAGTCATTACATCCTAATCCTCTAAAAGGAATTTCATTTTCAAAATTTATGACATACCTGAGTCTTCAAAATGTTGGGGATATCTAGACCTCATCTCACTTTCAAACTCGTAAGTGGCCTCTCTCTTAGTGTGGTGGCTCCAAAGGAATTTCATATAAGATATGATTCGCCGTCTCAAAGCTTGATCTTTTCTATCTATAATTTGGATAGACAGCTTCTCATAAGAGAGATTAGCATTAAGCTACAGAGGTTCGAATCTTACCACATGACTAGGATCTAGCATATACTTTCTCAGCCTCGAGATATGAAACACATTATGCATCCCTACCAAAGCTGGTGGAAGAGCCAAATAGTAGGCCACTTCTCTGACTCGATCAAATATCTCGAAGGGCCATACATTTCTGGGACTTAATTTGTTTTGAACTCTAAATCTCATTACATTTTTGATAGGAGATACTTTGAGGAATACATGGTCTCCTATTTGAAAATTTAGTTCTCTCCTTCTATTATCAATATAACTCTTTCGCCTACTTTGAGCAGTGAGAGGCCTCTTCCAGATGAGCTAAATCTTATCCACTATTTGTTGAATAATCTCTGATCGTAATAATTTTCTTTCTACCACATCATCCCAACAAATTAAAATCTGCATTCATCCATATAGGGCCTCAAATGGAGCCATCTGGATACTAGACTCATAGCTATTATTATAAGCAAACTCCACAAGAGGTAGGTATTCGTCTCTAAAACCTTTCAAATCCAATATGCAAGATCTCAACATATCCTGTATTATTTGAATTGTCCTTTTCGATTATCCATCTATTTGAGGATGGAAGGTTATGCTGAATTTTCACTTGGTCCTTATGGCCCGATGCAAATTTTTTCAAAATTTAGAGACAAACCTTGAATCTCGATCAAATACTATGGATACAGGGGCATCATGGAGTCTCATAATCTCATCAATATATAGCTTAGCTAGCCTTTCGAGCAAGCAACCAACCTGAATTGGTAAGAAATGTGCTGACTTTGAGTCAGTCCATGATCACCCAAATTGCTTCATTACCTTTGGGAGTCTTTGGTGATCCTGACACAAAATCCATAGCTATGTGCTCTTATTTTCATACTAGAATAGGAAGAGGCTACAGTAGTCCTATTGGCTTTTGGTGCTCAACTTTAACTTGCTAACATGTTAGACAATGGACAACATATTGAGTAATTTCTCTCTTCATTCCACTCCATCAAAAATTCTTCCTCAAGTTTTTATACATTTTCATGCGACCAGGATGCATTGTGTAAGCAGAGCTATGAGTGTCTTCCAAAATCTCCTGTTTTAGTTCTATGTTCTTTGGGATGCATAGTCTATTACTAAATCTTAAGGAGCCATCCTCATGGATCCTAAACTCTGAATAGATACCAGAATCAACTCCTCTGATTCTCGCTAAGTCTGGGTCTTTTCTCTAAGAGGCTTTAATCCTTTCAATCAAAGTGGGTTGCACCATAAGGGTATTAAGCTAACATCCAGAGTTATGTAGCCATACCTCAATTCCTAACCTCTCTAGTTCTTCTAAGATAGACTTCTGTGAAGTGATCAAAGCTACTATATCACTTGAGAATTTTCTACTGAGCATCTGCTACTATATTAGCTTTTTCTGGTTGGTAGCTAATGGTTAAGTTATAATCCTTTAAGAGTTTCAACCATCTTCTTTGTCTCAAATTCAGCTCCTTTTAGCTAAAATTATACTTAAGACTCTTATGGTCAGTGAAGACCTCACAAAATTCTCCATACAAGTAATGCTTCCAAATTTTAAAAGCAAAGATTAACTGTCGCTAACTCCAAGTCATGGGTCAGATAATTCTGCTCACATGGTTTCAACTATCTTGAGGCATAAACTTTAACCTTCCCATGTTGCATTAATATACAACCCAACCCCTTCTTGGAAGCATCACTATAAATTATGAATCCACCACTCCTAGAAGGCAAGGTAAGAATTGGGGTCACCACTAGACGATTCTTCAGATCTTGGAAGCTCTCCTCACAATCCTTTGTCCAATCAAATTTTGCTCGCTTTTGAGTCAGTCAAGTTAAAGGCACTGCAATGCAGGAAAAATTTTCAACAAATTTTCTATAATATTTGGCTAGCCTCAAAAAGCTATGAGCCTTGGCCACATTAGTCGGTTGGCTCTAATTTACAATTGCCTTCACCTTTTTTGGATCAATAGAAACACCCTCCTTAGAGACTATATGATCGAGGAAGGAGATACTTTCCAACCAGAACTCATACTTCTTTAACTTTGCATGTCTTTTGCTCCCTCAAAATCTGTAAGATTATCCTCATGTGTTTTTCATATTCTTAATATCTCTTGGAGTATGCCATGATGTCATCAATAAACACTACCACACATTCGTCTAAAAAGGGTTTGAATATCTGATTCATTAAATTCATGAATGTTACTAGGGCATTTGTTAATCCAAATGGCATCACTAGGAACTCAAAGTGCCTATATCTGCAGTCTTAGGCACATCATCAGTCTTGATTTTTAATTGGTGATATCCAATTCGAAGGTCAATCTTGGAGAAAACTTGAGCACCTTAAACCTAATCAAAGAGATCATCAATTCTCGATAGAAGATATCGATTCCGAATAGTCACTTTGTTTAGCTCTTTGTAATCTATGTATAACCTCATACTTCCATCTTTTTTCTTAACAAAAAGCACAGGAGCACCCCATAGGGAGACACTAAGCCTAATGAAGCCCTTGTCTAATAGTTTCTGAAGTTGCTCCTTCAATTCTTTCAATTCAGCTAAGGCCATTTGGTAAGGAGCCTTAGAGATAGATCCACCACTGGGTACCAGGTCAATGGAGAACTCCACTTCTCTATCTAGAGGCATTCCTAGAAGATCTTCTAGAAACATATTAAGAAACTCTCTTACAATGGAAATATCCTCCAATCTGAGCTCTTTTGATTGAGTATCGACTATTGTGGCCAAATACCCTATGCACCCCTTCCTCAGCATCCGAGAAGCTTGCGTGAATGATATAACTCAAAGAGAAACACCTACTTTACTGCCAGAGAAGCTAAACTCTTATTCCCCAAAAATTTGGAAAGGCACTCTCTTCTCAAAGCAATCCACTGAGGCATGATGGGCTGCTAGCCAATCCATTCCAGAATTACATCAAATTCTTTCATATTCAAGACTATTAGGTCTGCTAAAAGATCATGTCTTCCTATACCCACTACACAAGACTTGCCGACCATGCTAACTATGATAGCTTCAATTGGAGTAGAAACACTTAGCTCAAATTCTAAAGGTACAGGGATAATGCCATTTTTTCTGACAAACTCAGAAGAAGCAAAAGAGTGGGTAGTCCTAGAGTCAAATAGGGTATAAGCATAAATGGTAGATACCCTAACAATACCTATCACAATTAAAGAGAGGATAACTATTGTTAAAATCTATTCAACACACATCAATCCCTGAAAATATTCTATATTTGAAATAAAGATCAATATATAAGATAAGGTTACCTGTCATAAATATATTGGATGCTTGTGCAGTCAACTTAGTCAGAGCATAGACACGGGCTTGGGTCTTGGGTTTCTGCTTTCTTCCTTAATTGTGCCCTAAGGGAGCATCTACCTAGCTTGAGGAGTCTAATCAACTGAAGGAGTCTAATCAACTGAAGGAGTCTAAAAGAGTGGTGGCTTTAGAGTAGTTTGAGCTATTTGGCTGTATTACTAACCCATGCATTGAGGATAGTCTATAACTTTGTGGCCTCATTGGCCACACTCAAAACATGACCCAGAGAATGAACGGTAATCTTTTTCTGCATTAGAACCTCTACACCTAGTGCACCGATGCTCCTTCTCTAGTTGGAATCTATCATCTCTTTTGTATGGTGCCCATTTCTTATAATGATCATTTGAGAATTGATCTCCCTACTGCCCTCTAGGCTTGGGTCTTTTCCCCATGTTACGATCTCTTGTCTTCTCTACATTTTCTACCTTTTTGCTCCACCACTTTTGCCGCTCCTTGTAAGTAGTCAATTCCATTGGTCGTACGCCAGCCCTAATCTTTGGTCTTAGTCCCTTCTCAAATCTTCAGGCTTTATGAGTATTGGTGTTTACTAGGTCAAAAACAAAGCAAGACAATTCAGTAAATTTAGCCTCATATTGTGCAACCGTCATGTGGCCTTGGGTCAACTTTATAAATTTCTCCTCCTAATATCGGAGGCTTTCTGAATAATACATGTCTAAAAACTCCTGGAAAAATATATCCCAGGTGACAGGCTCTGTATCACTTTCATGTTGCCTTTTCATAGCTTCCCACCACTCATAGCTTTGCCTTGTAGTTGATAAGCCACAAAGCGAACCCTCTCTTGATGTATGTAGTCCAAGGTAGTACAAGCTTTCTCCATCTCTTTTAACCATTTCAATGCCTCTGAAGGTTCAGGAGACCCCTCAAAGATTGGTGGTGCCAATTTCTTCAACTCTATGATGTCTTTCTCTACCCTTGTCGATTGTCCAATCTCAGTCCTTGGCTGCATCGGCTGCAGAAGATTAGTCAAGGCCCGAACAAAATCAGCCATTCAGCCTTGATGTCCTAAATCTCCATCAACTCCATGACCATTGTCAATACTAATTGGGGTGTCATCCAAATGGTGGGTAGAGTTGGCATTCTACCTTTCAACCTCCCCCATTGACGGGCTATCAGCTGCTTGAGAGATAGAAGCATGAGGTGCATGTCTCACTTGGATAGCACCCCTAGCACAATGAGTGTCAATTGCTCGAGATTTCTCAACAAAATTAGCCACTCTTCTGGTTTTGTTTGGGGCCACCTCAACCTATATCAATAAAAGAGATTGCATTTGAAATTATTACAATTTTTAACATAAAATCCCCCATTCTTTTATTATTATCATTATTATTTATCCTGAAATATATTCTAAGGTGGCCCTTCATATTCTACCCACCCTCACTATCTAGTCTATGCCCTAAGGATCTAAAGCCGAAGCTCTGATACCATAAAACCTATCATGCCTCATCTCACTATCACAATAAGCACGTGATAGATGGCCACATATTTTGTAGGATTTTATCCATAAAACATGCAAGGACTAAAAATTTATGTAGTACCAGTGCAAATAAACTAAAATACTTAAAATCTTTGATATTATTTTCAAATCCAATTTAGTTTAATTATATAACATTTATTTCAGATAAAAAAAATACTTCAAGGTCATAATCTTTTTGCTCACAGCCAACAATCCCATCCACACTAAATATTGGCATCTGGAAAAAAATAACAAAATAGGAGTGAGCTAAAAGCCAAGTAAGTCACCTTTATCATTATTCAATTAAGCATTAAATGCATAAACCTCAGGATTGTAATTTAAAATTTTTTATTTATAATTTAAGACATGTTGAGCAATATAAAATTTACATGTATTCAAAATCATCAACATATCTTAATAATAGAAGAAGAAAATATAACTTCTAATCATTGTACTCAATTATTAAACTCTCTCCCTCTCCTAGCCTTTTGACCATGGCCACGATCGGCCTATAGCAAGCCTCAAAAGAGTCTCGATTCTGATGACAATATGCCACTTATTGGCATGTGCTAGTGATCGTCTTAATGAAGGCTCAAAAAGAACTAGTTCTGAAATCACATAGAAAACATGTCTACAGTAGCATGTACTAGTGAACGCCCCACTTGTGTGGCACAAAAAAATAGTAACTCCTGACTATAATATGCTGCTAACCAACATGCACCAGTG